>NW_022631562.1:0-52464 GCF_010015895.1 Lontra canadensis
AGTGACACTATCAAGTGTAATAATATTCATATAATAAGGAGCCCCCCCAAAAAGAAATACCTGGAGACAAATGAAAATGAAAACACAATGGTCCAAAATCTCTGAGATACTACAAAAGTTATTCTAAGAGGGAAGTTTATTGCAATTCAGGCCTAATTCAAGAAGTAAGAAAAATCTCAAATAAATAACTTAACCTTACATATAAAGAAGCTAGAAAAAGAAGAATAACAACCCCAAAGCAGTGAAAGGATGGAAATAATATGTTTAGAGCAGAAATATACAAAATAGGGGCGCCTGGGTGGCTCATTGGGTTGCGCCTCTGACTTCGGCTAGGATCATGTTCTCGGGGTCTTGGGATCAAGCTCTGCATTCGGCTCTCTGCTCAGCGAGGAGCCTGCTTCCCCCCTCTCTCTGCCTGCCTTTCTGCCTACTTGTGATCTCTCTCTCTGTCACATAAATAAATAAAATATTAAAAAAAAAAGAAATACACAAAATAGAAAATAAAAAACTATAGGAAAGCTCAATGAAACCAGGAGGTGTTTCTTTGAAAAGATCAACAAAATTGATAAACCTTTAGCTAGACTCATCAAACAAAACAACAAAAGAGAGAGAGAGAGAAGTCAATAAAACAAAATCAGAAATGAAAGAGAGAAATAACAACTGATACACTGAAGTACAAAGGATTATAAAAGAATGTTATGAAAAACTATAAGCCAACAAACTGGACAACTTCGAAGAAATGAATAAATTTCTAGAAACATATAACCTCCCAAAACTGAATCAAGAAGAAAAAAAACTTTGAACAGACTACTTATCAGCAGTGAAGTAGAATCAGTAATCAAGACTCCCAACAAATAAAAGTCCAGAATCAGATAGCTTAATAGGTGAATTCTATCCAACATTTAAAGAAGAGTTAATATCTATTCTTCTCAAGCTATTTCAAAAAATAGATGAATGAAATCTTCCAAATTTATTCTATGAGACCAACATTAACCTGATATTGAAACCAGATAAAGAGATTATTAAAAGAGAGAGAGAGAGAGAGAGAAAGAAAGAAAGAGAACTACAGGCCAGTGTATCTGAGAAACAAAAATGCAAATATCCTCTACAAAATATTAGCAAACCAAATTCAACAATACATTAAAAAACCATCACCACAGTCAAGGAGGATTTTTTTGGGATGCAAGGGTGATTCAATATTTGCAAATTAATCAATGCAAGAGGAGGTTGGCAGAGGATGGGTCAAATAGGTGAAGGCGATTAAGAGTTCACTGACCATCATGAGCACTGAGAAATGCATAGAATTTTTGAATCACCATATTGTACACTTGAAACTAATATAACATTTTATATTAGCTATATTGAAATTAAAACACAAAAGATGAAAAAAACACAAAAAATAGTTGTAGTTATCAGAAATTCAAATTAAGAAAACAAAATGAGAGACCATTTTCTTCCCACTAGATAGGCAAAAATTAAAATGTGTAACAACTAAGTGTTAACAATGAAATGGAAAATGTGTACACTCTGTATATTGGTAGAACCAATTTGAAAACATGTGGGCCTTAGTTTCTAATACAAAGTATGAACATACATTGCAACACAGTAGTTCCATTCCATAGTATGCAGTGTTTTCAAACTTTCATGAACCCAATCCACATTACATTACCTTTTACGTTGCGACCCCACTAAAATCATGCATATATAATTATATATGTGTATAGGTACATAGAAATAACAGAAACCATTTTTCTGAAACATTACTACTCTGTTCTTTTTAAAAACATGGAAAACTGTTGCAAGTAACTACGCTGATTGCATTAGGATGTGATCCACAGTATGTAAAGGCTCACCCTGCAGAAATTCTTACATATATATATATATCAGTGGGGATCAAAAATTTTCAAGAAAATTTGCTGAAACTAATGTTACAAAACAATTTTTTGGAAACAATTATGTTTATTGACAGGAGAATAGATATATTGTTGTATATCAGAGTGAAATAAATTCATCAGTAAAAATGAATGAACTACTCTTAAATATAATAAACTGTATGAATCTTAGAAATATATTGTGTGAAATGAGTGATTTCCAATTACTACCTATAGTAATACTACTTCTGTTAACTGAAAAAAAAATTAAAATAGAATAAATAAACAAATAAATAAAAGAATATATGGTTTATGGTTAAATACATTGAAAGCAAAATCTCTTAAAAAATGGATACTGATTGCCTCTGGTGGACATGAGGCTGTGGTAGTGTACATGGACTGAATCTGTCAGGAGTACACAAGAGTTTCAATAGCATTTTTAATATTCTAGCTAGTAAGCTATGTAATGGGTTCACCAATGTTTATCCCATACTATATGACACATATATGCATGGATGTATATTTTATATGTATTAATATTATATAATACAAATTTAACACATACACACAAAATATGTCATGTTGTCCATGGAGATCACAGATAAGCCCTAAAGAAAATGTAAATTAAAAGCATTTTATCCCTTTTCAGTTGTTGATTTAATTGTATAATGGTCAGAGTGAGCCATCTAACTAAAAGGACACAGGCTGATACTCCCACAGGAATGACATATATCTATATGAAAACATGGTCTTGATATTTTCCTGCTTTACAAGACTTTTAATAAAATGTCAAGAAAAAAGAAAAAAGAAAAAAATCTCATCTCTCAAGCACTCTGAAGTTCTCCACATTTTACAATTAAAACAATATTGGTTTTCAGTAACTCTTGGGGTGAACTATTAGGCAGTTGGCAGATATTCTGTTAAGAGCAACCTTTACTTGCTTCTTAGCTATAGTTGAATTGAGAACCTCTAGGTTATTAATTATTAGTAAAGATTTTGCATTTCATTGGGTTCATCCTGTTCTCAAAAACCTTTTTTCTTCAGGAAATCAATTGTTGTCCCTTTTGAACTCTAATGTTGGTATGATTAGATAGGTTTTGTGAATATCTGTGATGTATTTCATCTTCATAACCAACTGTGATATTCTGAGAGCTAATGCTGTTAAGTGTGACATTTAAAACTAATTCTCTTCTTCTTCAATAAGTGGTTATTTGGTATAAATTAGTAATAGAGTTCCACCTAAGCTGCAGTAACTAAAGATGAGATTTAGCAATTTTCTGACTAATTCAATCTATGTAGACTATCTATAAAATAAAATGAATCCTTACTTTCCTTGTAGAAATTCACTTTTGTGTAACTTTGGGTGTTCTCCAAACAGTTGTTACTTGAAATCAATATGGATGATGTATAAAGCAGTAAATGTATGGATTATTTAGAACTTGAAACAGCAAAGTTATCTTAAATGTATGTGCCATTTCAAATTTTCCAAAGTGCTTTTTTTCTTTATCCCACGTTACTTGAAGGTACAAATAATGCTAAAATTATATGTTAGTTTCCAGTAGTACCCTTATAAAAACAAGTTACAATGGAAGCACTTTGTAAGGAAGTTTTACCCTTATGAATACTATACCATGATTTAAGACTATTATTTGGAATGATGTGAAACTCACCCATATTAAAAGATAATTAGCTTTTGCTTTATAGTTTTAATGGGGAACTACAGCATGAGTTTTGTTTCTGTCTTAGTAGGAATGTAATTGGCTACTGTGAGAAATGGAAATTTTCCCCTTGTGCCACATTTTTACTCCTAGAGATGATGAAAACTGGGCACAAGTTTAATACATTAGGGTATATACTTTTTACTCTTAAGATATTTCTAAAGATAAGTAAATAAAAATGTTTTTAAAAGGGGGGGGGGGCGCACCTGGATAGCTCAGTTGGTTAAGCAATTGCCTTTGGCTCAGGTCATGATCCCAGGGTCCTGGGATGGAGCCCCACACAGGACTCCCTGCTCTGTGGGGAGCCTGCTTCTCCCTCCCCTTCTGTTGCTCTGCCTGCTGTGTTCTCTTGGTCTCTCTGTCAAATAATTAAATAAAAATCTTAAAAAATATATATATTTTCTAAAGAGACCTAAACCATGGTTTGTAATGAGTTGGCTGTAGAATATTCTAAAATAGGTAATACTTGTTTATTCTTTCATCTTGCCACTTGAAACTATCCTTCAATTTTACTATTTTGAATAGGAAAACATCACATTTGTTTAATGGTTGTTTAAGTAGAGGGTAGGTACTGCTTAGGATATATGATACAGGATAATAATGGAAAACATTAAATAAAAAGTCCAAGAAGCTCAGAGAGCTTTGTACAGGATAAATACTAAAATAAAAGCAAACAAATACACACACACATACACATAAACCCACAACTAGACACATCATAGTCAAACTGCTGAAGACCAACACAGAGAAAATCTTGAAGGTATCCAGGCAAAAGTTGCATTGCATAGAAAAGAACAAAGGCAGCAATAGAAATGATAAAAAATAAAATACATGGAAAGAGATGAGTAAAGGACAGACAGAGCTAGGTAGGGAGAGATAGGTAGGGGATCATGGGATCAGGCTCACAAAATTAAAATTAAAAAATGTGGGAGACGAAAGGAAACCAGAGAAAAAGGAACCAGACTATCCTGTCCTAGGTGTCTGAGGTGGGGTCTTGTTACAATAGCTACTTATGACCAACAAAATTACCGGGCCTTAAAAAGGAAGTAAGCCATTAAAGATGTTATCACTAATCCTTGCTCAAATGTGCTATCAATAGAGATGTTAAAAGGATTTATATTCCCTGGTTATCTTTCTATAAAAAGACCATCTCTAAACGTCTCCAGGGGCAACCCTTGTCAAGAGGCTTTCACTCCTGAGAGTTTTTTCTGTATCCTCACTTAATAAACTCTATCCATTTACTCAGTCTCCTTTGTCCATGAGATTCTTTCTTGGATTCCACAAGACAAGAACCTTGCTTTCCTGCTTCAGAGATGACTGAGAAAAAGTGATAAAAGCATCAGTGAGTTGTGGAAGAAATTAAAAGAACATAAAAATGTATAACTGAAGTCCCAAAAGAGGTTGGGTAACAGGGAGGAGGACAGAAATTATTTAAAGAATAATGACTAGATTTTTCTTCTAAATTTGATCAAAATTATAAAAGCATATATTCAAGATGTTCAATGAGCTACAAACACTAGAAACATGAAAAAAATCATTCATAATTAAATTGACTAAAACCAGTTATAAAGAGATCTTAAAAGAAACCAGAGGGGGAAAAAGAATCATAACAAATAAACTGAGATGTGAATGATTGCAGACTTCTCACTGGTAACAGGGGAAGGAAAAGGACAACATCTTATGTACCAAAAGAAAAAAAAAAAAAACAACTTTCCTGGTTGTATATGCAGTATTACTCTCAAAACTGAAGTGACTGATGTCATTAGGAATGCCAGCATATTTTTGGACTTCCAAAAATCCACCTCTCGTAAAAGTAATGACAACAGTGGCAAAATTTGTTAAAATCTACTTTTTCAGATCTCTGGAAATTAACCTAAGTTTTCAACAATCTTAGGAGTGTCTATTCAAGAAAAATAACTAAACTTTGGTAAGTACAGTGTGATTTCTGGTATTTAAACCTATCCCATTACCATATCCCTCTCTTAATTCCAAAGCAGTTTTGAAAATTAATAGTCCCTCACTTATGGACAACAGCAGAAGCTTAGCAGCCACTGGATAAAGAGTATTTTTGGAGCTCCCAGATCATCTTTCTTAGAGAAGTGGCATTATTCGAACTGTTTAGCGTTTCTCAGGAAATACTCAGGTAGACGATCTGTCTTTATTTGACCTTATTTAGACTTATACAGGGTAAACCCTCTTTTTCCTGGGGGCATTATTTAGTGGCAGTTGTTTAACATCTCAGTTGCCTGAGGTGGTGATAATAGTTGTGGCAAACAATACCTCAAAGGGGGGGTAAAAAACTTTAAAGGAAAACCTAGGCAATGAGATATTTATAAGGAGCTTTGAAAATCTGATATGTTCAAGGGTATCCAGAGGAACACAAATATACACAGGGTGGCACACATGGCCAGGAATATATGCATGCCTAGAGAAGATTGGAGAAGACCCTAAGGTCTCCTCTCTGGTAGGTCTGGAGATGGAGAGGTCTTGCACACGCAGAAAGTGAAATCTAAAGCAGAGTCACAAACTGCTTGCCTAAGCTCTAGAGTTGTATTCTAGGATACATACAGCCCATTGGCAAAGGCTGTGAGACTTACTGATTTCAGTCATTTAAAAAATTTGCAATGATTAGCTGACCACTGAGCTAAGCTAGCAAAGATCTTACTAGCTATACAGTAACAAAAAATACACACTACAGAGCTGATTAAAAAAAGTAAATAGCAGCAAAGCCAATGAAACCCACAGCAACAACAAAAAACACTAGTGGTGATGGGAGGCAATCTGTTCAATAGTTGCCACGTTGTATGCATGTGTCCAGTTTTCAGCAAGGATTAGGGGACATACAGAGGCAGAGGTATTATACACTATTAACAGGAAAAAATATATAGTCAATGGAAACTGTCCTTAAGGAAGCCCAGAAGTTAAAATTACTATAGAAATCTTTTAGATTAGCTATTCTAAATGTGATTAAGGATATAAAGGAAGCCATATTTAAAAATTAAAGTATGAGAATGATGTCTTACCAAATAGAGACTATCAAGAGATAAAATTTACCAAAAAAACTAAGCAAATAAAAATTCTGGATTATAAAGCTATAATAACTGAAATGAAAAATTTACTAGAAGGACTCAACATTTGAGCTACCAGAAAAAAAACAATCAGAAAACTTCGAATTGGGCCAAGGAGATTAGCCAATCTGAGAAACAAAAAGAACAAAGAAAGACATGCAGGACAACATTTAAATGTACCAGCATATACATAATGGAGAGTATGTTTACAAGAAGAAAAGGAAAGATATGGACAGAAGGAATATTTGAAGAAATAATGCTTGCAAAATTTTCAGCTTCACTGAAAATGCTAATACACACATCCAAGAAGTTTAACAAACTCTACCCTGGAAAAATTCAAGTAAATTTACACTAGAGATATCAAAATAAAACTTTTTACAGAGGATCTTAAAAGCAGCAAGAGATAAGTGACTCAACATGTCTAAGAGATTTCCAGTAAGATTAACAGATAATTTCTCATCATGGAAGACCAAAACCAGTTGATATCATGTTCAAAGTTCTAAAAGAAAAAGAATGTCAATCAAAGATGCTGTAGGCAGCAAGCTGTCCTTCAAATATGAAGGAGAAATTAACACCTTTCCAAATAAACAACAACTGGGAGAATTTGATACTAGAAGACCTGACTTACAAGAAATACTATATTAAAAATTTTTGTGCTTCAAAGGACACCATCAAAAAGTAAAAAGATGGGGATGCCCAGATCTGGATGGCTCAGTTCATTAAGCATCCAAGTCTTGATTTCAGTTCAGGTCATGATCTCAGGATCATGAAACTGAGTAAAGCCCTGCCTTGGGCTCTGTGCTGGGTGTGGTGCCTGCTTGGGAGTTTCTCTCTCCCTCCGCCCCTCCCCCATCTCCCCCCAACTTCACATGCACAACATGTGCACGCTCTCTCTCTCTCTCAAGAAAAAAAAAAAAAAAAAGAAAGGAAAAAGATGACCCATAGAATAGGGGAAAATACTTAGAAAAAATTATAAGAGACTAGTCTCAAAAATATTTAACAGACTCTTAAAATACAGCAATAAAAATGCAAATAACCCAACTTAAAAATGGGCAAAGGGTTTGAGGAGATATTTCTCCAAGTTAGATATACAAATGTCTAGTAAGCACACAAAATAATGCTAAATATCATATTTCATTAGGGAAATGCAAATCAAAAACCACAGTGAGATAATACTTCACACCTACTAGGATGACAATAAAGAAGATAAAAAATAACATGTGTTAGTGAGGATTTAGAGTAACTGGACATTTATACATTGCTGATGGAAATATAAAATGACACAACTGCTTTGAATAACAGTTAAGCAGTTCTCCAAAATATTATATTTAGAGTTAGCATATAACCCACCAATTCCATTCCTGGTTATATTTTCAAAAGAATTAAAAACATATGTCCACACAAATACAACTACAGTCATGTCTATAACAGCATTATTCACAATAGCCAAAAAGTGGAAATAACTCAAATTCCCATTAACTGATGATTGGATAAACCATATGTGGTATATCTATACAGTGGAATAATACTTATAAATAAAAATTAATGATAAATGCTCCAGGATGGATGAAACCTGCAACTATTATGCTGAGTGAAGAAGTCAAACAGAAGATGCTATATATGGTATGATCCTACTTGTATGAAATGTCTAAAATAGACAAAACCCTGGTGATACAGTAAGTTAGTAGTTATCAGGACTAGGAGTAAAGAATGAGGAATAATTACTGTAAGGTTTTATAGGTGAGATAAACACGACAGCAGGTGAGGTAGGCACAAGGTGAGATTTATTAAAGGCACTCACCAGCAAAGTTTCAGGGCTCAGGAGAAGGGGAGCCAAGAAAGTCGTGCCAGGAGGAGGTGGGCACCCTGGGGCGAGGTTCCTCAACTCTGGAAAGGGGAGTGGGGGAAGTCACATTGGGTGGGAGTTGGCGGGGGTCTTTTATCAGGCCAAGGTAGGGCATGGGCTCATATCCATATTTGGTGATCGGAAGGTATGTGGTGAGGGCTCCCGATACTCCTATTTCCTGCATAGGTATCGGGTTACCTATGGAGATGTGAGCTGGGCTACACCCTTTTGGCAGGAGAGTCTAGGGTTAAGGAAGTGGGTGGTGGTGGGGGGGGGATTGGAAGATGGCTGCCCCGGCAGTCATTTCTATTGTTCCTCCTGCATTCCCAGAACTGCTGACCCAACAACTACCAATGAATATGAGCATCTTTTGGATGCAATGAAAATATTCTGGAATTAGATAGTGGTGATGATTGTACAATTTTGTGGATATACTAAGAACCATTCAGCTTTACACCTTAAGATATAAATTTTATGGTATGTGAATTATATCTCAATAAAAAGACCACAGCCAAAATAAAATTTTTTTAAAGATGCACAAAGACTGAAAGAATTGGGGCACCTGGGTGGCTCAGTGGGTTAAAGCCTCTGCCTTAGGCTCAGGTCATGATTCCAGGGTCCTGGGATAGAGCCCCACATCGGGCTCTCTGCTCAGCAGGAAGCCTGTTTCCTTCTCTCTCTGCCTGCTTCTCTGTGATCTCCATCTGTCAGATAAATAAAATCTTTAAAAAAAAAAAAATGAAAGGATTTATTCTTAGTAAACATTCACTTTGGGAAATTTTAAAGGCATTTCTTCAGGGAGAAAGAATATGATAACATATATAAACCTGTATTCAAACACTAGAAGAGCACCCAAAAAATGGTTACTACCTGAGTAAGTATATTAGAATTTTTCTTTTTATCATTACACCTAGTTAAAAGATAGTTGAGAGGAAATTTCCATTGTCTGCCGAAATGGAGTAACAGCCTTCCTACCCAAGACAACCGGGGGAAAAAAAAAAAAAAAAAAAAAGGCAGGGGTTAAAATGTAACAACCGAAAAACAACAACCAGAAAAAAAAAAAAAAAAAAAAAGTGGGGTTAAAATGTAACAAACAGTAGTTGTCCAAAGACTTGACTTTAGGTGAAAAAGGCAGTATTCCCTAAGAGACAGGGAATGATCCCTTTGGTTGCCCCAATTTACTCCTTAAGAAAACATCCTGGCTGGGACAGGAGGGACCCATGTGTACCTTGGCAAACTCCCTAAGTAGGTAAATTGAGAATTTGAGGACATCCAAGGCTAGATTTCACAGGACAGAGTGCTAGAGAGGAGAGATCTTGACAAAGGGATAACTTTATATATAGCAGGGGATTCCTGTTGAGTATTCAGCTGAGTACTGATTAGCACATGTGTGAATAATATACCTAAGGGGACAGGGGTTAAAAAAAAATGACCTTGTGCTAATGCAAGCATAATGTCTGTTTCCCCAAGCCAGACTAGAAAGAACTCTTAATTCAAAAGGTATTCAGTACTTGGAAAGGTTTTGCTTTGTTACTGGTGACTGATCCGCCAAGCATCAAGATTGATCTGATCAAGAAGAGAGATGGGCCTGTGTGATAGTTAATTTTCTGTGTCAATTTGGCTGTATCACAGTGTGCCCAGTTGTTAGGGTAAACATTGTTTTGGCTGTGCCTGTGAGGGTATTTCTGGATGAAATTAGCATTTAAATCAGTGACCCATTAAAGCAATCTGCCCTTCCCACCATGGGTAAGATTATAGTCCAATCCACTGAGGAACAAAAGGAGTAGGAAGGAAGAGGAACAAAAGGGAAGAGGAAGAATTTGGCCTTTCCTTCCTGATTGCAAGTGTCCTCTTTCATGCCCATCCTGCAATTAACGATCCCATCCTCCCCCACCTCCCCACCAGCCACCATAACGTTTGTTTCCTGTAGTGAAGAGTCTCTCATGGTTTGCCTCTCTCTCTGTGTTAACTTTCTTTTATGTTTCCTTTTTTTCCCCTGAGTTCATCTAGATGGGTGTTTCGTTTCCTTCCTGATTGCTTAAACTATGACATTTATATTCTGTCCCTGATGCTCCTGGTTCTCAGGCCTTCAGTCTCCTACTGAATGATACCACCAATTCTCCTAGGCCTCCAGCTTGCAGAAGGAAGACTGTGGGACTTTTCAGTTTCTATGACTGCATGAGCCAATTCTTTCTAATAAATCTCTTTCCCCCTCTCTCTCTCTGTTTATATATGTATAGTATTGATTCTCTTTCTCTGGAAAACCCTGGCTAATATGGCCTGCTTAACAGAACTAAAAAGTAAGACTACAAATAATCAAACTCTTTCCAAATAACTTTACTGCATCTCAGATTAAAACACAAGAATATTTATGGGAGTACAAATACATCCAGCAATTAACAAAATAGATTCCATAATGCTGTCATACAAAGAAGTTACCAGCATGAAAATAAGCAGCAAATATGACCAGAAATGAGGAGAAAAATCATTGAAAAACAATCTGACATTGACACTAATATTAGAATTAGGAGACAAAGGCACCAAAACAATTACTGTAAATATATTTTAAAAGTAAAGATACGAAACATTAAAAAGATCCAAATGAAATGTCTAAAGATAAGAAATAGAATGTATGAAATATATAATACACTAAGTGGGACTAATGAAAGATTACTCAGGAAAAAGATGTGTAATTTGATTCCTCTGATGGAAGGGGGTGGGGCAAAAGAAGAAATAATAGGTAATAATTTTCCAAATCTGATGACAACTCCAAACCCAGAGATCTAAGGTCAAGAAGTTTAAACAACAATAAACATGAAGAAAACTACCCCAAGGCAAATGTAATGATTAAGGCAAAATTTTAGATGCAGCTGGAAGAAAAGGACATAATATATAGAGATAAAGAAAAAAACATATATATACATATATATCATCAGAAACTGTAAAGGAGAATGGCTAACATCTTGAAATTACTAAAAGAAAAGCTCTCAAACTAGAATTTTATTCCTGTAAAAATAGCTTTCATTAAGAAAGGTGAAATAATGGCTTTTTTAGACATATATAAACTGACAAAATTAATCATTAGCAGAACTATACTAAGAGAAATACTATAGACATATTATACTATGCCTATAAATAGGCATAAGGAAAATGCTAACAAAATAGAAAAACAAACTATATATTAAAAGAAAATATTTACATATCATATGTCTACTAAAGGCCTTGTATCCAAATTATATAAACTCTGAAAACTCAATGTTTAAAAATCAGTTAAAAAAACGGCCAAAGAATATGAAAAAGATACTTTACTCAAGAAACTATATGGAAGACAAATAGGCACGTGAAATGATTCTTAACATTGGTAGTCATTAAATAAATATAAATTAACATCACAATGAGATATATATCTATTAGAATGGCTTTTAAAAACTGACAATGTGAAGTGTTGAGGAGAATATAACTCTGATACATTGCTGATAAAATGAAAAATGTTTCAGCTACTTTGAAAATCAGTTTTGTTTCTTTTATAGTGAAACACATACTTACCTTTCAACCCAGCCACCCTACACCTAAGTATTTGCCCAAGTGAATTGAAAACTTAGTATATAAAAAGTTCTAAATATGAAAAATCAGTATATGAATGCATGACTTTATTTATAATAGCCCCAAACTTGAAACAACCCAAATTTCCTTCAACGGGTGAATGGATAATCAAAATGTAGTACATCCATATGACTGAATACTACTCAACAATAAAAAGGAATTAATTATTCATAAATGTAAAACATCAATGAATCAACAGTACACATCTGGTAAGTGAAAAATGCCACACCCAAAGGCTACATGTTTATACCTCATTTTTATAACATTCTATAAAATAAAAGGCAAAACTAAAGGGAAAGAAAACAAATCAGTGGATATCAGGGGTTGGTGGTGGTGGAAGGTGCTATCTACAATGAAGAACAAGGCATTTTAGGTGGTTGAGGAAGATATTCTATACCTTATATTTTGTTGGTGGTGTTATAGGACTATATGTGTTTGTCAAACTCACAGAATTATATACCAAAAAGTGTGCTTTTTAATGTATATAAATTATGCTTGAATAAAATTCTGATTAAAAAAAATGAGATAATTTTGGAGAACAGATGGAACACTGGACTGGACAGAATCCTTAAAATACTCATATATTCAGGCAATAGATCATTTATATGTGCTTGTGGTTTGAAGGGATGGTTAAATATAGTGAGCCAATACAGACAGAAAGGTAATAAGGCTATGGGCCAACTATTGGGGATACCAAAATAAATACATTTCCATCCTTAAGAAGCTCATAGTTTACTGAGGGGAACAATCCCTTTAACTGTTATAACTAGGAAATAATGTTATTTGGTACCATAAAAGAGCTAAAATAATAAAGTATTCCTGAATCCTACAAGTGGGATAAATGACCAGACATAGGGGATAGGGCAGAAGACAGCCTGGAAAGGACGTAAGAAAGGATATAAAAAGAAATAAGGTTTTCATGAAGGGAAGAGGCTAATAAATAAGTTTTCATTTACCTAAAAAGTTTTTAAAAAGCTAACATAGGCATATTGGAACACATGCTTATGATACCAAATTCAAAATACCATGTAGATTTTTATTCATAAGTGTCATCTTTTATCAGTATTTGTAGATATTTATAGATACATTCTTTAAATCTATCAGCAAGTATATATGGATTATTTTAAAGCAGCAGCATAGCATATTATACACTTTAAATCTTATGTTTTCAATTAAAATGCATCATGGAGATTATTGCTTATCAGTATAAAACTAACCATAATAAAATCATTATAGTTATCATCTGCATTTTATTTTCTTACTGATAATTTTAAGGTTTGTAATTATTATTCTGCTTATTTTCATCATTACTTTTTAATAAAATATATCAATATTTCTATTTCTTTTGATAGTGGGAGTCTATGTATGAATAATGAGGCATACATCCATTTATTCTCACCTCCATTCCCTTCCTTTCAAATCTAACGTTAATAACTTATATTTTTTTTTATTTTGTTTTTAAATTATTTATTTATTTATTTATTTAAGAGCAAGAGAGAGGGCACAAGCACAAGGAGAAGCAGGCTCCCCACTGAACAGGGAGCCCAATGCAGGGTTGGATCCCAGGACCCTAGGTTCATGACCTGAACAAAAGGCAGACACCTTACTGACTGCCACCCAGGTGCCCCATATATTTTTGTAATTTTCTTGTTTGCCTTTTATCCCTCTCCTATTTATTTAACACTTTAATTGCTGGATACAACAGTGAACAAAGCAACAATAACAATAACAAATCATCATAGAGTTTACGTTCTAGTGTGAGGATATAGGCAATTAATAAATATAATATATATTATGCCATAAGATCTATGAGGAGGGGAAACAAACAAGTTGGAGTAACAGAATGTGCTAGAAGGAAGAGGGTAAATTGCAATTTTAATTAGATTCATCAAAGAAGAACTCACAAATTAGATGCCATTTCAGAAAAGGCAGTGGAAAGTAAGGGATTGAGCTTTTCTAATGTGCATTTCTCAGGGAACAGTATCCCTATAGTCTACTTCTTTGGCTTTTTTCATTTTCTGATGGGTTAACTTCTCACCCTTTAATTCCCAAATTTTCTTTAGATTTCTTCTACCATAATTTCTAAGAATTCTTTTTTATTTTCTTAGTGTTGCATTTACATAAAATTCTGTTCTCATTTTATGTGCATATCTTCTCCTCTCTGGGGATATTATATTTTTTAATGATTTCTTGTATTTTATATATTTCAAGATATTTCATATCTTGCATGTGTATTTAAGTCTAAAATGAGTCTCTTATAACAGTTTCTTGTCATTCCCCTTTCCTTTGTTATGCCCGAGTTTTCACGTCCGAGAGACCACCAAGGAGCCAACACCGATGCAATCACACGAGGATTTATTTAACAAGCTTAAGCTTGGGCCCAAGTATACCCGACACAGCAGAGTAGGGACTTGGACCCTGAACCAGATTATAGTCAGAGTTTTTAAAGGCAGAGTAGGGGTGGACTTAGCGGTGGGTGAGGACAAAGGGGATTATGGATGATGTAAGTCTCTAAGGAATTTTGGAAGCAAGGTCTCCAGGACCTTGAGGGACTAGTTATTGTTGGGAGAAAGGTTATTTATTACTACAAATAAAAATCTTCTCGTGAGACCCTTTAGATGTATATCAGTGGGCCATATGCTTGGGAATGATTCTCGACGCTATCTTGGAGGTTTAGAGTTAAAGTTTCACATTTCTCCTATCAAGTGTCCTTGTTAGTGAGATTTAGGTTTAGAAGAAATTTAACTTTATTTCCATTTCCTTCCACCTCAGCCTCCTTTAATTTTATGGTGGGGAGGGCGACATTAGGCCTTGTGGAACTGAGTTATTTGCCTCTAGAAATTGGGCTATTGTTAAGATAGCTTCTTTGTTGTAAATCTCTAGGACATTTGTAAATCAAGGGAGACTCCTGTCTTGCAGGACTGTGATCTCTGCAAGTTAACTATTTGTTTTTCTTTTAGAGCAGCCAGGGGTGGCTGAGGAATGTCATACATACTACCGAGGGGAGGGGAGCGGGTGGAGAGGGGGTGCAAGGTGCCAGCTTTTGCTTTGTCAAGATGGCTGTACTTATGTCAGGACTAGACTCGAGGTGGGTACAGCCTTTTTTTTCTTGGCCTCCACACCTTTTGTCTCTCATTTTGCAATGTCTTCTCAAAGGTTATATATTCATATTTCAGACTAAAGCATTAAAAACTTAATGGTAAGCTACATCAACTGATGGATTATTTGTGCAGATTGATCAGATGACAATCAGGGCTTTTTACTGGGGCAGTTCCAGATACTTGCATTTACAAGCAATTTTTTTCTATGACTTCTTTGTTTGATACACAGATTTGTACTTAATCCCACTGTTTTTAATAGAGCATATCTTCCTCACGCTCCCCGTTTTCTGCTCTGCCTGAGTCTGGGGCTTTTAGATCAGTTTCTCCAAAGAATGCATCTATAGTCTAATAAGGATAATCACCTTGCTTGGAGATGTGGAGGAAAGGGTCCGGCTGGCTTACCTTCTCCATGAATGGGCTTTATGCCCCTTGTTTAACCTGAAAAGAGCATCCTCAAGAGACTCTGCAGCCAGGTGCCGCTTACTTCTTACTGGATTCTCACTCAATAAGTATTTTTATTTTCTCAGCTCTGCTAAAGATTCCATCCACCTTTTCTTCTTTTTTATTTGTATTTCTTTATCTGCAAAACATGAGGAAAAACAGCCAGCTAGAAGCCTTCCCAGGATGATTATGAACATGAAGTAAAATAATGGACTTGAAGGCTTCTTTTAACCTCTGCAAACAACTTTGGTCTCCTCTCTCTGCTCATGGTTGTCCAGTTGCCTTCTTTTAATTCCTTTAACACTTCATAAGGCTTCTTGGATTTGGGCCTGTCTCACATGTTCTTCCATCTATCTGGAACGATATTTCTTCCATCTTTTCTTGTCTTTTTTTGGTATAACATCTAATACATTCACAATTACAAAATTGTAGAGAATTGTAATTTTGTGAATATTAAACCAACACCCAACCCAGAAAATAAAATTTTACTTAATTTACTTTCATTTAAATTCATTAGCATTACCTCTAAATTTACCTCTGTGACTGTCTTCTAAGCCAATCCCTTTCAAAATTAATCCTTATCCCACATTCTAAAATTTATTCCTTTTCTATTTAAAATTATTCTATCACATATTTGTATATAAGTTAACATTATATTTAGTATATTTTATTAGGGTTTTATAAATAGTATTATACTGTATGCAGTGATCTGGATCATGCTTTTCTCTCTCAATATCATGCTTTCATGCTTCATTCATGTTATTCAATAGTTCATTTATTTTCATTGCTGTAAGATATGTTATTATACTCAAATTCTGTAATTTTCTATATATTTTCTAATGACTTTATTTTTTTAATTCTAGTATAATTAACATATAGTATTACATTAGCTTTAGGTTACAATATAGTGATTCGACAATTCTATACATTACTTAGTGCTCATCATGTTAAGTGTACTCTTAATCTCCTCCACCTATTTCACCCATTCTCCCCACCCCCACCTCCCTTGTGGTAACCATCAGTTTGTTTCTATATTTAATAATCTGTTTTTTGGGATGCTGGGTGACTCAGCTGGTTGAGTATCCAACTCTTGATTTCAACTCAGGTCATGATCTCAGGGTTGTGAGACTGAGCCCCATACTGGGCTCTGTACTTATCAAGGAGCCTTCTTGAGGTAGGCCTCTATTGCTAAAACTTCCCTCTTAGAACAGCTTTTGCTGAATCACAAAGTTATTGACCATTTGTGTTTTCAATTTCATTTGTCTTCATGTATTTTTTTAATTTCTTTTTGATTTCTTGGTTGACTCATTCATTGTTTAGCATATTATTTAACCTCCACATATTTGTATTCTTTCCAGATGTTTTTTGTGGTTGATTTCTAATTTCATAGCATTGTGCTAAGAACAGTTGCATGGTATGACTTCAGTCTGAATTTATTGAGATTTGCTTTGTGGCCTAAAGTGTGATCTATTCTAGAGAGTGTCCATGTGCAATTGAAGAGAATGTGTATTCTACTGTTTGGGGATGAAATGTTCTGAATAACTGTAAGATTCATCAGATCCAACGTGTCATTCAAAACCACTGTTTCCTTGTTGATTTTCTGTTTGGATGATCTATCCATTGATGTGAGTGGTGTGTTAAAGTCCCCTACCATCACTATATTACTATTAATTACTTGTTTGTTAACAGCTGCTTTATATATTTGGGTGCTCCCATGATGGGTGTATAAATATTTATAGTTATTCTATCTTCTTGCTGAGTCGTTCTCTTTATGATTATATAGTATCCTTCTTTGTCTCTTGCTGCAGTCTTTGTTATAAAGTCTATTTATTGATATAAATTTTGCCATCCTAGCTTTCTTTTCATTTCCATTTACAAGATAAATACTTTTCCACCCCTTCACTTTCAGTCTGCACGTGTATTTAAGTCTAAAATGAGTCCCTTATAACAACATATGGATGTGTCTTGCTTCTTTATCCATTCTGTCACTCCATGTCTTTTGATTGGAATGTTTAGAAAGTTTACATTCAATGTAATTATTGGCAAGTATGTACTTACTGACCTTTTGTTACTTGCTTAATGATTATTTTTATAGTTTCCCTGCTCTTCCTTTTCTTTTTTTTCTTCTGTCTTCTATCATGTTTGCTGGCTTTCTTTAGTGATATACTAAAATGATAGTGTGTGTGTGTGGTTACCATTAGATTTGTATGTAATATATTCTGTATACAGCAGTCAACATTAAGATGATGGCTACTTAAGTTTGAATCCATTCTAAGAGCACTACATTTTTTTAAATAATTTTATTTTTTATAAATATATATATATATATATATATATATATATATATTCCCCCCCCCAGGGGTACAGGTCTGTGAATCTCCACGTTTACAAACTTCACAGCACTCACCATAGCACATACCCTACCCAATGTCCATAACCCCCCCTCTCCCAACCCCCCTCTGCCCAGCAACCCTCAGTTCATTTTGTGAGATTAAGAGTCACTTATGGTTTGTCTCCCTCCCAATCCCAACTTGTTTCATTTACTCTTCTCCTACCCCATTAACCCCCCATGTTGCATCTCCTCTCCCTCATATCAGGGAGATCATATGATAGTTGTCTTTCTCTGATTGACTTATTTTGCTAAGCATGATACCCTCTAGTTCCATCCACGTTGTCGCAAATGTCAAGATTTCATTTCTTTTGATGGCTGCATAGTATTCCATTGTATATATATACCACTTCTTCTTTATCCATTCGTCTGTTGATGGACATCTAGGTTCTTTCCATAGTTTGGCTATTGTAGACATTGCTGCTATAAACATTCGGGTGCACGTGCCCCTTCGGATCACTACGTTTGTATCTTTAGGGTAAATACCCAGCAGTGCAATTGCTGGGTCATAGGGTAGTTCTATTTTCAACATTTTGAGGAACCTCCATGCTGTTTTCCAGAGTGGTTGCACCAGCTTGCATTCCCACCAACAGTGTAGGAGGGTTCCCCTTTCTCCGCATCCTCGCCAGCATCTGTCATTTCCGGACTTGTTAATTTTAGCCATTCTGACTGGTGTGAGGTGGTATCTCATTGTGGTTTTGATTTGTATTTCCCTGATGCCGAGTGATATGGAGCACTTTTTCATGTGTCTGTTGGCCATCTGGATGTCTTCTTTGCAGAAATGTCTGTTCATGTCTTCTGCCCATTTCTTGATGGGATTATTTGTTCTTTGGGTGTTGAGTTTGCTAAGTTCTTTATAGATTCTGGACACTAGCCCTTTATCTGATATGTCGTTTGCAAATATCTTCTCCCATTCTGTCAGTTGTCTTTTGGTTTTGTTAACTGTTTCCTTTGCTGTGCAAAAGCTTTTGATCTTGATAAAATCCCAATAGTTCATTTTTGCCCTTGCTTCCCTTGCCTTTGGTGATGTTCCTAGGAAGATGTTGCTGCGGCTGAGGTCGAAGAGGTTGCTGCCTGTGTTCTCCTCAAGGATGTTGATGGATTCCTTTCTCACATTGAGGTCCTTCATCCATTTTGAGTCTATTTTCGTGTGTGGTGTAAGGAAATGATCCAATTTCATTTTTCTGCATGTGGCCGTCCAATTTTCCCAACACCATTTATTGAAGAGGCTGTCTTTTTTCCATTGGACATTCTTTCCTGCTTTGTCAAAGATTAGTTGACCATAGAGTTGAGGGTCTATTTCTGGGCTCTCTATTCTGTTCCATTGATCTATGTGTCTGTTTTTGTGCCAGTACCATGCTGTCTTGATGATGACAGCTTTGTAATAGAGCTTGAAGTCCGGAATTGTGATGCCACCAACTTTGGCTTTCTTTTTCAATATTCCTTTGGCTATTCGCGGTCTTTTCTGGTTCCATATAAATTTTAGGATTATTTGTTCCATTTCTTTGAAAAAAATGGATGGTACTTTGATAGGAATTGCATTAAATGTGTAGATTGCTTTAGGTAGCATAGACATTTTCACAATATTTATTCTTCCAATCCAGGAGCATGGAACATTTTTCCATTTCTTTGTGTCTTCCTCCATTTCTTTCATGAGTACTTTATAGTTTTCTGTGTATAGATTCTTAGTCTCTTTGGTTAGGTTTATTCCTAGGTAACTTATAGTTTTGGGTGCAATTGTAAATGGGATGGACTCCTTAATTTCTCTTTCTTCTGTCTTGTTGTTGGTGTAGAGAAATGCGACTGATTTCTGTGCATTGATTTTATATCCTGACACTTTACTGAATTCCTGTACAAGTTCTAGCAGTTTTGGAGTGGAGTCTTTTGGGTTTTCCACATATAATATCATATCATCTGCGAAGAGTGATAGTTTGACTTCTTCTTTGCCAATTTGGATGCCTTTAATTTCTTTTTGTTGTCTGGTTGCTGAGGCTAGGACTTCTAGTACTATGTTGAATAGCAGTGGTGATAACGGACATCCCTGCCGTGTTCCTGACCTTAGCGGAAAAGCTTTCAGTTTTTCTCCATTGAGAATGATATTTGCGATGGGTTTTTCACAGATGGCTTTGATAATATTGAGGTATGTGCCCTCTATCCCTACACTTTGAAGAGTTTTGATCAGGAAGGGATGCTGTACTTTGTCAAATGCTTTTTCAGCATCTATTGAGAGTATCATATGCTTCCTGTTTTTTCTTTTATTAATGTGTTGTATCACATTGATTGATTTGCGGATGTTGAATCAACCTTGCAGCCCTGGAATAAATCCCACTTGGTCGTGGTGAATAATCCTTTTAATGTACTGTTGAATCCTATTGGCTAGTATTTTGGTGAGAATTTTTGCATCTGTGTTCATCAAGGATATTGGTCTGTAGTTCTCTTTTTTGATGGGATCCTTGTCTGGTTTGGGGATCAAGGTGATGCTGGCCTCATAAAATGAGTTTGGAAGTTTTCCTTCCATTTCTATTTTTTGGAACAGTCTCAGGAGGATAGGAATTAGTTCTTCTTTAAATGTTTGGTAGAATTCCCCCCGGGAAGCCATCTGGCCCTGGGCTTTTGTTTGTTTGGAGATTTTTGATGACTGTTTCAATCTCCTTATTGGTTATGGGTCTGTTCAGGCTTTCTATTTCTTCCTGGTTCAGTTGTGGTAGTTTATATGTCTCTAGGAATGCATCCATTTCTTCCAGATTGTCAAATTTGTTGGCATAGAGTTGCTCATAATATGTTCTTATAATTGTCTGTACTTCTTTGGTGTTCGTTGTGATCTCTCCTCTTTCATTCATGATTTTATTTATTTGGGTCCTTTCTCTTTTCTTTTTGATAAGTCTGGCCAGGGGCTTATCAATCTTGTTAATTCTTTCAAAGAACCAGCTCCTAGTTTCGTTGATTTGTTCTATTGTTTTTTTGGTTTCTATTTCATTGATTTCTGCTCTGATCTTTATGATTTCTCTTCTCCTGCTGGGTTTAGGGTTTCTTTCTTGTTCTTTCTCCAGCTCCTTTAGGTGTAGGGTTAGGTTGTGTACCTGAGACCTTTCTTGTTTCTTGAGAAAGGCTTGTACCGCTATATATTTTCCTCTCAGGACTGCCTTTGTTGTGTCCCACAGATTTTGAACTGTTGTATTTTCATTATCATTTGTTTCCATGAATTTTTTCAATTCTTCTTTAATTTCCTGGTTGACCCATTCATTCTTTAGAAGGATGCTGTTTAGTCGCCATATATTTGGGTTCTTTCCAAATTTCCTCTTGCGATTGAGTTCTAGCTTCAGAGCATTGTGGTCTGAAAATATGCAGGGAATGATCCCAATTTTTTGATAACAGTTAAGACCTGATTTAGAACCAAGGATGTGATCTATTCTGGAGAATGTTCCATGTGCACTAGAGAAGAATGTGTATTCTGTTGCTTTGGGATGAAATGTTCTGAATATATCTGTGATGTCCATCTGGTCCAGTGTATCATTTAAGGCCTTTATTTCCTTGTTGATCTTTTGCTTGGATGATCTGTCCATTTCAGTGAGGGGAGTGTTAAAGTCCCCTACTATTATTGTATTATTGTCGATGTGTTTCTTTGATTTTGTTATTAATTGGTTTATATAGTTGGCTGCTCCCACGTTAGGGGCATAGATATTTAAAATTGTTAGATCTTCTTGTTGCACAGATCCTTTGAGTATGATATAGTGTCCATCTTCATCTCTTATTATAGTCTTTGGCTTAAAATCTAATTGATCTGATATAAGGATTGCCACTCCTGCTTTCTTCTGATGTCCATTAGCATGGTAAATTCTTTTCCACCCCCTCACTTTAAATCTGAAAGTGTCGTCGGGTTTAAAATGAGTTTCTTGTAGGCAACAGATAGATGGGTTTTGTTTTTTTATCCATTCTGATACCCTGTGTCTTTTGATTGGGGCATTTAGCCCATTAACATTCAGGGTAACTATTGAGAGATATGAATTTAGTGCCATTGTATTGCCTGTAAGGTGACTGTTATTGTATATTGTTTCTGTTCCTTTCTGATCTACTACTTTTAGGCTCTCTTTGCTTAGAGGACCCCTTTCAATATTTCCTGTAGAGCTGGCTTGGTGTTTGCAAATTCTTTCCGTTTTTGTTTGTCCTGGAAGCTTTTAATCTCTCCTTCTATTTTCAATGATAGCCTAGCTGGATATAGTATTCTTGGCTGCATGTTTTTCTCATTTAGTACTCTGAATATATCATGCCAGCTCTTTCTGGCCTGCCAGGTCTCTGTGGATAAGTCTGCTGCCAATCTAACATTTTTACCATTGTATGTTACAGACTTCTCCCGGGCTGCTTTCAGGATTTTCTCTTTGTCACTAAGACTTGTAAATTTGACTATTAGGTGACGGGGTGTGGACCTATTCTTATTGATTTTGAGTGGGGTTCTCTGAACCTCCTGGATTTTGATGCTTGTTCCCTTTGCCATATTGGGGAAATTCTCTCCAATAATTCTCTCCAATATACCTTCTGCTCCCCTCTCTCTTTCTTCTTCTTCTGGAATCCCAATTATTCTAATGTTGTTTCGTCTTATGGTGTCACTTATCTCTCGAATTCTGCCCTCGTGGTCCAGTAGTTGTTTGTCCCTCTTTTGTTCAGCTTCCTTATTCTCTGTCATTTGGTCTTCTATATCGCCAAATCTTTCTTCTTCCTCATTTATCCTAGCAGTGAGAGCCTCCATTTTTGATTGCACCTCATTAATAGCTTTTTTTAATTTCAACTTGATTAGATTTTAGTTATTTTATTTCTCCAGAAAGGGCTTTTATATCTCCCGAGAGGGTTTCTCTAATATCTTCCATGCCTTTTTCGAGCCCAGCTAGAACCTTGAGAATCGTCATTCTGAACTCTAAATCTGACATATTACCAATGTCTGTATTGATTAGGTCCTTAGCCTTTGGTACTGCCTCTTGTTCTTTTTTTTGTGGTGAATTTTTCCGCCTTGTCATTTTGTCCAGATAAGAGTATATGAAGGAGTAAGTAAAATACTAAAAGGGTGGCAACAACCCCAGGAAAATATGCTTTAGCCAAATCAGAAGAGATCCCAAATCGTGAGGGGGGGGGGCGAGGGGATAAAAAGAGGTTCAGAAAGAAAAAAAAAAAAAAAGAAAAAAGAAACAAATAAAAAAAGAAAACCAATAATGAAAAAAATATAAAAAGGAAAAAATATATATATATTAGATAAACTAGTTAAAAAACGTTAAAAAAGAAAAGGGTAAAAGTTTAAAAAAAATTTAGCAGAAGAAGAGAAAAAAAATTGAAAAAGAAAAAAAAATTAAATTAACTGCAAGGCTAAAGAATCATGGGGAGAAAGCCATGAGTTCCGTGATTTGCTTTCTCCTCCTCTGGAATTCCGCTGCTCTCCTTGGTATTGAAACTGCACTCCTCGGTACGTAAACTTGGTCCTGGCTGGGTTTCTTGTTGATCTTCCGGGGGAGGGGCCTGTTGTAGTGATTCTCAAGTGTCTTTGCCCCAGGCGGAGTTGCACCGCCCTTACCAGGGGCCGGGCTGAGTAATCCGCTCGGGTTTGCTTTCGGGAGTTTTTGTTCCCTGAGCGCTTTCCGTAGAGTCCGGAGGACGGGAATGAAGATGGCGGCCTCCCAGTCTCCGGCCCGGTGGAGCCGAGAGCTCGGGGTCCCACTCCTCAATGCGCCCTCAGGGAACAGCGTCCAATTACTCCTGTCTGCCTGGCCTCCAGCCGCGCTCCGAGCTCACCGAGCCTGCAACCGGTTCAAGGTAAGCCCGAGCTGTGAGCTCACTCCTCGGCTCCGTCTCTGTAGCCGGCTTCCCCATTCTAATACCTGCGAGCTCTGCGACACTCAGGCACCCCGATCCTTCTGTGACCCTGCGGGACCTGAGGCCACACTGGCCCCGCGTGGGCTTCACCCCAGTTAAGCCTCTGGAGTGATGTCCCTCAGCGGAACAGACTTTTAAAAGTCCTGATTTTGTGCTCCGTTGCTCCGCCGCTTGCCGGGAGCCGGCCCCTCCCCCCGGGGTCTATCTTTCCGTCCCTTTGGATTCACTTCTCCGCCAGTCCTACCTTTCAGAAAGTGGTTGATTTTCTGTTTCTAGAATTGCTGTTCTTCTTCTCTTCGATCTCCCGTTGGATTTGTAGGTGTTTGCAATCTTTAGATAAGCTATCTAGCTGATCTCCCACAACCTGAAGTAGTCTCAGCTGCTACTTCTCCGCCATCTTGACTCCTCCCCCAGAGCACTACATTTTTACTCCTTTTCCCCCACAATTTAGGTATATGGTATCACACTTTAAATTCTTTCATTTTGTGAATGCCTTGACTGATTTTCATAGATTTACTTAATTTTACTGCTTTTGAGCTTCCTACTTTTCTAACTCCTGCTTATGGTGTTTCCCTTCCACTCAAAGGGTCCTCTTTTCCATTCTTATAGGGCTGGTTTAGTGGTGATTAATTGCTTTAACTTTTGTTTGGGAAACTCTTTATCTTCTTCTATTCTGAATGATAGCCCTGCTAGTTAGAGTATTCTTGGTTGCAGATTTTTTCCTTCTAGTACTTTGAATATATAATGCTACTTCCTCTGGGCCTGTAATATTTCTGCTGAAAATCTGCTGATAGCCATAGGGAGTTTCCTTTGTATGTACCTGCTTTCTTTTCTCTTGGTGCTTTTGAAATTCTCTATCACTACCTTTCGCCATTTTAATTACTAAGTGTCTTGGTGTGGACCTCTTTGTGTTGATTTTGCTAGGGTCTCTCTCTGCCTCTTGGGTCTGAATTTCTGTGTCCTCCCCCAAATTTTCAGTTTTCAACTATTATTTCTTCAAATAAATTTTCTGTCCCCTTCTCTCTCTCTTCTCTTTCTGGGATCTCTATACTGCAAGGTTATGATGATGATGTCCCTGAGTTCCTTAAGTTTATTTTTATTTTTTTATTATTTTTCTCTCTTCCATTCAGCTTGATTACTTTCCATTACTCTGCCCTCCATCTCACGGATCCTTTCTTCTGCTTCTTCTAGTCTACTACTTAAAGAAGAAATATATCTTTAAGTATATTTTTAATTTCAATTATTGAATTATTCTTCTCTGATTCTTTTTTATGTTTCCTATCTCTCTTTGAGTGTCTCTGTGAAGCCCTCCACTCTTTTCTCAAGTCCAGTGAATATATTTATGAACATTACTTTCAATTCTCTATCATGCATCTTATTCATCTCCATTCCATTTAGCTCTCTTGCTGTGATTTTGTCCTCTTCTCTCATTTGGAATATATTCCTCTATCTCGTCATTTTGCTATGTCTGTTTCTATCTGTTAGGAAAGTCAGGTATGTCTCCTGCTCTTGAAAATAGTGGCCTTATGAAGAAGTCTTATAGTGCCCATCAGTATAATGTTCCCTGTTCACCAGAACCTGGAGCTTCAGGGATATGTCATGTGTGTCTAAGCCATTTTTGCCTTCAGCTTAGTTGTCCGAAGTATATCTCTTTGCTTGTTGTGAAAAGGGTTTGGTCCCTGTGTTGTTAGTGGGCCAGTCTGGGACCACCTTGGGCTTGAGTTGGGTCAGACTAAGGGTTTGCCAGAGCTGTGGTCCCGAGTGGTGATGTCATTTTGGGGGGGCTGTTTGCACTCCACCAGGCTTGTGGTGCTTTTTGGAAAATTCCTGTGGAGGAAGAGTTGGAGGGAATGGGTTCACAGAAGAATGTATGGACAGGGCACACTGTTAACAAGCTAGGTGGAGAGTTTTCATATTGTGCTGGTTCCTCCAGGGTCTGTGTGTTTAGCCTGATCAGCAGGGTAGTGAAGTGGCAACCTTCAGCTCTTTTGTTCTTAAACTCCCCAAAATCCTTACCCTTCTAGCACATGTTCTGAGATTAATAAATAAATCTCCTTCCAGTATACCCCACGTGTTTTTTCAAACTACTGCTTCTATACTATATCTCAGCAGGACTGTTTGTTGTGCTTAAGGGCAGACACTCAGTTTCCTATTGCCTTCCACCATTCCCAGAGCTGCCTGCTGATTTTTAAAGTTCCAGGTATTAAGCCCCAGTGATTGTTAGACCTCTTTGGTTTTCAAAACCAAATATTATGGAGATTCATCTTCCATGTGTGGATGCCCCATGCCTGGGGGGGGTGTCTGGTCATCTCCCTTCTACATGACTGCTGCATTCATCTCCTGATGACAGTCCTGTGAATCAGTCTGGCTCCACACCAAGTCTTTGCTCTTCCGACCCCATTTTTATATGGCTTCTTCTCCACGTTTAGCTGTGAAGAGTCTATTCTGACAGTCTTTGGGGAATTTATTTACACTGATGTGAATGTACTCTAGTTATAATGGTGGGAGGAGGGAAGCTTAAGGTCCTCCTATTCCACCATCTTCCCTGGAAGTCTGTCTTATGTTTATTCATTCATTAGTTGATGGACATTTGGGTCGTTTTTACTTTTTGGCTATTATAAATGCTGCTATGAATATCTGTTTACATGTTTTTGCATGAACAAATATTTTCATTCCTCTTAAGAAATGAAAGAGTGGAATTACTGCATTATATGGTAATTCTGTTTTACTTTTTGAGAACCACTAAACTAAAAAAACCACTAAAACTAAAATATAAAATTGTGCCAATTTATATTCCCATCACCAATATATGTCTCCATTATATTTTAAACTCAATGAGGAGAAGAACTCTTATCTGTTTTGTTCACCATTATATACCCAGTACCTAGGGTATAAAGCCTGATACATAGAACATTCTTGACATAGATATATAGATTAAATAAATGAAATGGTATAGATATTTTTCAAAACTATATTCCTAGCACATATAGAAAGTGTTCAGTAAATGTTAATACTATTATTACCTCTTGAATTTACACTTTCTTGAGCCTGAGTCTATGTCACAGAGTTAAAATTAAGCCAAAATTTGTCTGAATTATGTGTCTGATGATTTCAGGAAAGAATGCCTGATAAAATTGATCTGAATCTTACTGGCAACTACTCTGCCTGCAATAAGAAATATTGGAATATTGAATAATTTGCCAATCCTGCAAACTACTTACAGCTATACAAGAAGAGCAGCAGCGTAAAATTGTGACTCAGGGAAAATAGCACTAGACTCTCAACCTCCTCTTGGATGAATAGCTGAAGTGATCTCAAAGTGTGGAAAACAGTTGAGTGATCTCAAAGCTCCCATCCAATCAGGTGATAAGGAAATTTAAAAGTGTGTTAGATAGCAAAATATTATACCTACTCCAACAGCCTGCTATTTAGTGTCATTCCCCAATCCATTTTGTATCTACTAGCCCAAATTATCTTTTATCATGAACCATAATTATCCCACTTTGCTATTAACACCTCACTGCTTTTAGTATTTTGTTTAAACACTAATATATTCTACAGGTACTATATAAAGGCATTCATGACTAACAGTTATAGACATAGCTAAATGGCCCAGATTCAATTTTTGGTTTTACTCTTTCCTAGCTGGATGAATTGAGGAGTTGTTAAGTTACCTAAGCCTCAGATGTTTCATGTGGAAACTAGAATAATAGCAGTAATATTTGCTTTATGGATTTGTTTTATTAAGTACATCTATATCTATACCTATATAAATATAGATAGGTTCATATATGGAGATATTCATATATATAGACATACCTATAGATATAGATGATATAGATATAGATATAGATACGGATATATCATAATAACTTAGAAGAGTACTTGGCACACATTAAGTACTCTCTAAGTGCTAATTGCTATCATTTTAATTGTTTTCCTTATGTAGTTATTGGCCCTTGTACACCTTTCCAGTCTTTTCAAATGCTATTGGCTTATCCCTTGCTATGGCCCAGACACACCAGACTTCTCTTTGCTCCTCAAATATGCCATGGCTTTCCTGTTTCCTTTGCCTGAGGCACGTACTCCATCTTATAGGTAGTTAATATGTCACCTTCAGTTTCATCTTCCATGGTTCTTACTCATGGGGTCTTGTAGGTTCTTTTCCTTTATACAAGCTTTCAAAATTATATTCAACTGCTTAAATTCTATTCATAATTTTTTAAATTTCTGTGTCTCACCCACTTGACTGAAAACTCCCTTACAAATGGTACTGTATTCCCTCTGCTAAAGGGATGAATAACTGATGGAAGTCATCACATGGATAAATTTTGAATAAGTAAATAAGATAACAGAGAAACTTGTAAAAATGACTACTTTAAAAGAGAAAAGCAGAGGCTGAGTAAAAAGAGACATAAGCTCTTAAAATATCAAGCTTTGCCTATGGTATTATCACTCATCTCAGAACACATCATGGGTCCCCAAAAATCATTCTTGCCTTGACCCTCCCTGCCCCTCATCTTTGTCTCCTAGTCCTGGACTTCTTTAACCCAGATCTTCTCATGTGCTTACCCATTTGCTTTAGATCACTCACTCTGACTTCCGCAACTTAAAACTATTGTTCATCCTATTCCTTTAGTAAACCCTTTTGGGCAACAGTTTTGCTCTAAAACAATTTGGTTGTTTACACCCTTGCCAAATCTCACACTGTGCTTTAGATTTCATTTCCCATGTCCACATCTAAACTCCTTCCCTTGGGAAATCAGTTCCAGATGTACCAAGATGTATCCTGACAGCAAAAGGGACCATGGGAACAAAATCAGAATTAGCGATCACAACACAGCTACCAGATCTAAGACAGTGACATAATCCTAAACCCCAGAGGGCCAGCTTTGATTGACATTAGTTCGGAAATCAGATCTGAACAAGGGCTCCCAGTTGCTCTCATATAAGCAGAGTAAAAAAAAAAATTGGAGGGGCTCAAGTAGGTCAGGCCATATCCCAGTAAATTTGACCTGATTCTATAAAAACACAGCCTTTTCCTCCTTTACAAATTGGTCTACAGCTGATCCAAAATATTCCAACTTCAAGCATAATAATAAGTAGAGGATCCATTTCTCTCATTGTGTAAAGCATAATTCAAATTTAGAAGTATTTATAGCATATGCATACAATCTGTAACAAGAGACTATTCCTAAAATGTTTCAATTTCAGGATATTTCTCATACTCAGGTTGCCTGAGGAATGTTGGGAGGCTGAGGTCTCCTAAACCATCTTGACAAGCTTTACAAAAATGACTGCGCTTTTGTTTTTGTTTTTATGTACTAAAATCTTCAGTGGATTTTAATCTTAAGCTTTAGCGGGACAAAATTCCTAAACAAAATATGTGTTCAAAACTCTGTCCCAGACACTTTATGACCTTGGCAGGTCACTTCATTTTTTTTCTTTAGTCCTAGTTTGTTTCCCCTTTAAAAAAAATAATAATAGTAAAGGTAATTAACTTACTGTATCATTGTGGCGATTTATTAAATTAATAAAAAATATATATTTACAATTTCTGATGCAGCACCTGCAACACTAACCATAAAGGTAAGATAAAGGGTGTTAGGTATCTTCAAGTAAATACATATTTGAACACAGACTAGGAATATTATCTGGTAGATGATAATGGCTATTGATCTATAAATTCTGCCCTATGGACCTTTTAGTGCAGTGAGAGATGTAAGAAACATATAAAAATGGTAGCAGTACTAACAATAGTATTTCTACTTAAGGGTAGTACTGAACCTTCAAAAATATAGGTGTCATTTCTCCCTAGGATGGTTGGAAAAGGTGGGATTTGAACATGGCCTATAATTATGGGAACAGGAAAAGCAAAGGCTGATAAATTGGGGGAAATAACTTAAACAATAGGTTAAATACACACTGAATAGAATACCAGTTTGTAGAGATGACCAATTCATCTAGGGAACAATCGAGTTAAGGCTAAGAAGGTTAGGGCCATATTGTAGAGATGTGGGAGGCCAGGCTGATGTTTGGATTTGATATGTAGGCAGTGGGTATCAATGATTGGTGTTGAGTAGTAAAACAGCATGTTTAGACATTGTTTTAAAAGAACTAGACTTGTTATTGGAAGGAAAAGTTGGAAGAGGAAATCATAGAGAGGCATCTGTTACAAAGCCTGGAGGCACTGAAACATCTAAACCATTAATACCTATACCACAACTGAGATAACAAAATTGGTGATAGTAAAGTTGTCTATGTTTCCGCTCTCATCTGTCTTAAGTCAGGATACCAAAGCACATGAGTAACCTTACATTCTAGTCCAAAAAACCCAAGAGGAAAATGGTTAGGCTAAGAGCAAGAACCTCTATATCAATAATAAAGGGCATCAGAGCTCTGAAAGGAGAATGCTATTGCCAGCAAATGACCCCAGTGAAGTGCTGTTTTGAATGACTTTACCTTTTAAGAGTCTTGTGCTACTGCCCTATTATGTATTCTAGAGACAACATTTTAGATACTTGCACTTTATTGAGCATAATGACAAGTTTCAAGAAATTCAGTTTTCCTCTTCTGTTAGCAAAAAGAGCATGGGTGCTTGATAACATACTCCTGAAAACTTTTCTGCCAGTTTATGATACTGTCCCCAAGAACTCCAAGAATATTAACTTTTAAGAGGAGCACTGAAATTTAGGAAGAGAAAATGCCAGTATAGAGTTAGAGTGTCTCTCTCTTACTGGCTTCAAAATACTTTACAAAGATAATCTCAAAGGTCTTTACAAGAAAGCAGATAGTTGATAACTACTGTCATTCTGTTGAGTAAAAGTGGGTGATCAGGTGTAGACAGGTGAAAGTGAAGGTCACCTTCATAAATTCAATGACAGGGTCATTTCAACACTTTGTCAATACACAGTAAGAATTGAGAGCTGCTGCTGAGTTACACTTTAAAGATTAGAGGGAGAAACCTTTTGTAATAATCAATCCATGCCTTGGCTGCTCAGTGATGTTTCCTGCTTTTACATTTTTTTTTTTTTTGAAAGATAGTAAAAATTGGTAGATGCAAAGGTAACTAAGAATTTGACTTTCCCAACATCTTCTTAGGAGTAAGGTCTTAAATGACTTGATCAGCCAATTTATTGGCTCTTTACAATATCCAATGATAGCTACAGATTAGTCTAGGCTTTCTTGGTTTGAAAGCAACAAGATTACTCATTGAATGAATATCAGGTAGCAAGCTAGGGAGATGCAAAGATGAGTTATAATTAGTGTTGTAAATAACATGCTACAGGGAGCAGAAGAGAAAAGAAAAGCATTTTCACTGGCCTGAGACAAGGGACTGGTTCTTTATAGAAGTAGTATGTATTAGCTAATAAGTTGTAGGTGCTGCAGAATTTGAGTTAGAAATGAAACTCTACAGCATCTAATCAATTTGCACTCTTAATAGAATGCAATCATAAATATATACCAATGTACTTTGAAAACATGCAAAATCTTTTCAGGTATATAGCGTTTATTTGTTTGTTTTTGTCATTTTGTGCAAAACTCCAGTTATGTCAGAACTATCATGAACTCCATTTTATAGTTGGGAAAACAAAGACCCAAAGAAGGTCATATCACAATAATGAAATTAAATTGCCAAATAGAAGTACTAATATGCATATTTTGAACTCACTCCAATAAAGAACTTGAATATGAATATTAAAGAGATGAATTCTAAAGCAAGTCTTTCACAACTTATATATCCATTCTACATTATTTTCTTTATAGCCTCATATCTAATTTCTTTATTTTCACACCCTAACAACTTAAAACAAAAATGCATAAGGTGACTATTCCAACCAATGATTTACAAGGTTGTAGGTATTAAAATGCAGAGTGAAGAGGTTATGATTTTTATTTGCACATAAGTTTCTTAAGTTTGCTAGCACTGTACTAAACATCCTTGAAGTGACCCACCCACTAACTCGTTTTTGTTGTTGGCAAATATTATGAAACAATGACAACTAAACTGTTGAATTATACAGGCTGATTACAGGTCCTATTCTAGCATTTGGGGAAGTTCAGGCAGGGACATCAAGAAGGATGGAATAAAACCACTTTAATTTCTTACTGATTAAAACAAGTTCTCCACAGAATGCTATCAGTGAGAAAACTGAATCTCTGTCTAGAGTTCTCAAGAGAGGTATAAAAAATGAGGTTTGTTGGATCATTTCTGTATATGAAAAGGAAAATAAAATGTATTTTCTACGAATAATTAAGATGAAAGGACCTAATATTGGTATCTGATGATTCCATAATGGTGTATTAATTACATTCATTGTGAATCTGCATTAGATCGATGAGTTGACATTGAGCTATCACAATTTCTCAGACTTGTAATCCTCATGTAATTAGATTTCTAAGAAAAGTCTTCTCGACCAAATACCTTTTCAAATACATTTTGCATCATATGGTGAAAAAGAAAGAGCAAGAGATGTGGTTATTATGACTCATTTGACCAATAGCTACCTTTATTACTTTGGACCTTCACCTTTACATCTTTGAGTCTCACTTTTATAATCCGTAATACTATGAGTAGAATAAATGATCTCTAGGTTATTCTAGCTCCATTATCTTATGATGTTTAGACATGACTACTATAACTTCAGAGAAGAGTATATTTTCATAAGCTCAGCAGATATTTTTAAAAAATCTCTGTTTTTTCACCTTTACGGTTTGAGGGAATACTGTATTGCTGTTAAGGCTTCAGAATCTCAAATATTCCCAGGTGAATATTTGAGCTTTAAAAAACCATAGCTTTCTTTAACGCAACAGTCAGCAGGAGAAACACACAAATAAATACACAATACACATATCCAGAGAGACTCTGGAACTAGCTATTTCTTAAAATAAGTTTAGTAAGCTAGAACTACAAACTTCTGAGCCCATGAATGGAGACAAGCCAAAACAATGGACATCGTATTTACTTTAAGGAGAAAAATCTGTTTACTCTTCAATAATTACCTGACTTGTGTTCACTTAAAAGACAATTTTCCAACGGAAAATTAGATATTGCTGTATTGTCTTTGAGAAAAGTCTTATATATGGTCTAAAGAAAATACTTGGAGATGAAAAATATCCCTTCAAACTGACTCTAAGGAAGACAAATTCATTTCTAGATCATTTTTTCTTTCTACCTTCCATATGCACTGATTAGCCTTGAATAGAAGTGATATTTTTTCTTTAACTTTAGAGATAGACACAATCTTTTTGAAACTTAGAGACCTTGTAATCATTTCATCTCAATGTTACCTAATGTATCTGTACCAAACATACCCAAGAAAAGGCAGCCAATATATTAATGTAAAATATATTTGGAAAGGATAATGAAATTATATGAGGTTAATAATGGATTTTTTTTAAATAAAAAACTCCCTATGAGGGCAATAAATATGTTTCTATGTCTATAATGCCTTGGGACTTCCTAAGAAATAGTAAAAAAAAAAAAAAATCAAATTAGAGAATATACCTACACTTCATCCATGCATTGCTAGCTCCACATCTCTCACTAGGCTGGCTGTTTCTTGGAATACTTGGGGTCTATCCTTGCAAAAAATGAACATTTGGAAGAACATGTATGGTATCCTAGCTAAAACAGCCAAGATGTTTATCTGTACCTCATTATTATTCTATTTTTCTTATTATTAGAATGGAAATTTCCCATTGCAGGGATTTTATGGCCTCCAAGGCCAAGTAACTATGCAAAAAGAGGAAAATTAAGGCATTGAACTACTTTCCTTATTTACTATACATTAAGCAGTATTCCATAGTTCAAGGATTGTTAATTGTCATTATCCACACTTGACTCACTACAGAGCCAATATGACCTCTCTCTTCCAAAATATATTGCTTAAATTAAAATAACACATTTTAGCTTGAAAAGTCAATAATTCCAAGACACCCCTAGGAAAACACACCCCTTAGCATGTAACTTTTATGGAATTATTTTCAATGCCATCTCCTAAGATGAAACTACTAAATAAAATATAAGAGATAGAAGCTATAAAATTATTAAATTTCAAGTTTGGAGCCAAAAACTACATGTTACCTGATTACTGTTAAGAGGTTGAAGGGAGAATATCTGTAGTAAAAGCAAAAGTACACATACAGAGGAAGAATGGGAATCGAGGCATAGGGTCAAGAACTAAGGGTAAAGAAGGAAGGAATTCTGGTATAGATATTCAAAATCTCAGATCTTATTTTCACATTGCCTCATTTCATAGACTTTTTAATATAGATACTTTGACTCTTTGGTTTGAAAAGCTTACAAATCTCTATAGATGCCTTCTCATACACACACTGAAATGAACCAGATAAACATCAGAACCCTGGTAATTTAATACTAAGCCTGGAAGGAATCTGAACTGAATGTTTCATGAATATCACAGCCCACAGTTTTCAGAGCACTGAACCTAGAGGTCATTCCTTCTCCTAAAACTACCATAGAGCAAGATCTGTAACCTGAAATGTCTGTCTCAATTGCACAGAGAAATTATTATTTTCTAGGACAGCCATAGCCTTTTGCCAAACATATCCTAGAGGAGAGAAAACACCTCAATTTCTAGATTTCTCACACCTGTAAAAAAAGAAAATTAGACAAAATAGTAGGTAGAACCACAGGAATATAGTTGAGAAACTTCAGAAAGACAATGAATGCAATCTGCAATAGCTTTCTCAACTTAACCTCTATCAGGGTGAAACTCAAAAAACTTATTTGAGATGATACCATATCAGGCTATCAAAAAGTCAAAGAAACAGAATCATGAGAGAAACATTTCTTGGACCTGATGCAGCTAAGAGTACTACAAATTCCTTAGGAAGGATTGAAAATATTTTCCAAACAACTATGTTTACTAAATAAAATTCTTATCCTATCTATCTATCCATCCACACACAGAGAAGTTGACTGTTTAGAAAACCACATGTTAGAAAACATGTAAGTTCAGCCATCAAGTTATTCATTTGTTGGTGTGATGATTCTAAATAAAAAGAATTCTTCCAGGGCTGCTCTCTGTATTAGTCCATATTCTTTGACTATACCAAGATTAAATTAAAATGTTTTGGGTCTAAAAACTGTACTTAAGCTCGATATAAGTGGTGAGAGTTGCAAGCCTAGCCAATGAATTAGTAAACAGCATTTTAAGTTGATAATTAAAGATTCACAAATCTTTCTTCCAAACAAATAAACAAAAGAAAATCCTAACCAAAACCAAAGTAGTATAAACATATCTACAAAATCTTTATGACTTGATTTTGCTCATATTACTATCTGATAAATCAAAGCACAACTAGAAATTTTGAATTCACCACTACTACAAAAATCTTTATGAGGACGGAAGGCATGAATCAAATGCTAAAAACAAAATGCTAAAGTATTTGCTATTGTTTTCCCACAACTCTCACTCACAATATATCCCCATTTAACTCTATTACTCAGCAATCAACTGCAAAGGAAAGAGAATATAAATTTATTTTTTTAATTAAACATCTAATGAGGGCGCCTGAGTGGCTCAGTGGGTTAAGCGACTGCCTTCGACTCAGGTCATGATTCCGGAGTCCTGGGATCGAGTCCCGCATTGGGCTCCCAACTCCACGGGGAGTCTGCTTTTCCCTCTCACCTTCTCCTCGCTCATGCTCTCTCTCACTGTCTCTCTCTCAAATAAATAAATAAAATCTTTTAAAAAAAAATTAAACACCTAATGAGAAGGTAATTATCATTCTGAAGGAGATTTTTGCTTCTTTTGCTCGATGGACTAAGTTGTTATAGTTAAAACATACCTGTGAATGAACTAGAGATTAGAGGAAGCACCAACAGGCTTTAAGATGATAGATACTTCTGTGGGTCCTATTACCTTTAGAAACTATACATCTTTTCCTAGATTGAACCCTCATAATAGCGTGGGAAAGCTATTCCTAAATTTATGTTTGCCAGAACAGTGGGATGAACTGACCAGTCTGAGCAAGTGAAACATTAACAAATAATGTTAGGTTTATGTCATTAGGCATTTAGTACTCTGCCATATTTGTTTGCTTGCTTGTTTTTTCTGTTTTGGCTCTGATTCCCTAGTTTGCTGGGGTTTTTTCTTTTGTCTTTACTACACTTGGAACTAATGTCTAAGATAGAAGAACAACTAAAATATGGGGAGAGTAACAGCAAAAAAAAAAAGCAGCACAAGAATTTCTTATACCTTGTCTTCTCCTCCAGAAACATCAATTTGAATAACTAGCCACATGTAAAAATTACTTCACAAGAGACAAGGACTCCAGGTGAGGGATTGCAGCACCTGGGTGAAGCAAAGAAATTAGAAAAGAATCATCAACAAGAACAGGAAACATTGATTTACACTATTCTCATCATCTCTTCCCCAAGCCAGAGTAGTCCAGCACACAGAGATACACCCTCCCCATGGAAGGAGAGTAAACTGAGTACCCAGCCCACCACAGACTACAGAACCAGCCCATCCCATCCCATCACAGGCTAACTCCATGGCCTTAGGTAATTTCCATTAGGCTCCTATAAAGCCAGGCCCCTGGCACCTGCCAGCTCCAGCAGGCCCAGGGAGCTCTCACGGTGCTAAGAAGCTCCTGTAGCCTTGGGTTCCCATAAGCCTAGGCCCCCAAGTAGGCCCAGCACCAGGCTGACTACATACACTCAGACCTCCAGCACACCCAACTACCAGCCAAGTCCTCCTGGACCTAGACTCCAGACAAGCCCCTGTGGACCCAAACTCCCAGACCACTCCAGTGACAGTCTAGTCTCTATAGACTCAACCACTAAGCCAGCCCCCTAAGTCAGGTTACAGGCCAACTCCCATGGCCCTAAGTTCTAAGCTCATTCCAGGGCCAGGCCAGCCCCACAACCCCAGGTTCCCAGCCTGTCCTATTACTGGATGAGTCTCTGCAGATCAAGATGCCAAGCCATCCCAGTCATGCCCAGGGCCTGGCTGGCCCTGTGAACCATGATCCACGCAGATCCAGGTCCCAGGCCTACTACAGCAGACTCAAGTGCCAGGCCCATCCACATGGACCAAGAAACTAGGCTTGTCCCTTTGTACACAAAGAACTGCTCACTTTCTGACTCAGGCACCAGACCCGCCCACCCAAGAACATCAGCAACAAGCCCACCTGCAGACACGACCAGATGGCCTACCCAGAATCTCTGGACAGGTTGACTTGTGAATGGCTTTGCCTACCAAATCCAATCAGTAAAGACTGGAATAGGTACCTACCTCCTCAAATACATAGGCACAAATGCAAGGATTATAGGATCATGAATAATCAAAGAAACATGACTCCACCAAAAGAAACTAATACAACTCTAAGGAATCACCCTAAGGAAATAAAAATCTATGAAGTGTCTGAAAATAATCCAATGTAATCCTCTTAAAGAAATTCAATGAACAACAAGAAAACACAGACAGGACAACTAAATGAAAACAATGCATTAACAAAAGAGAAGCTCAACAAAGAAAGAGAAACCAAAAAAAAAAAAAAAGGGGAAAAAAGAAAGAAAAATTCGAGTTGAAAATACACTGATTGAACTGAAGAATTCAACAGACAGTTTCAACAGAACACTCAACCAAGCAGAAGAATTAATGAAGTAGAAGACAGGACATTTGAAATCATTTAGTCAGAGGATCAAAAAGTAAATAAAACAAAATTAAAAAGAAGTAAAAAAGGCTACTTGAATTATAGAATACCATTAAAAGAAACAATCTACCCATTACTGGAGTCACAGTATGAGAAGACAGGGAGAAAGGAGCAGAAATCTTATTTAAAGAAAAAATGACTAGGAATTCTGAAATTCCAGGAGAGATTTGGACTTTTAATTTCAGGAAGCTAATAGATCACCCCCAAATTTCAACTCAAAACAATCTTCTCCAAACACATTATAATAAAACGTCCAAAATCAAAGACAAAATTTTAAAGGGGCGTCTGGGTGGCTCAGTGGGTTAAGCCTCTGCCTTCAGCTCAGGTCATGATCTCAGTGTTTTGGGATCTAGCTCCATGTTGGGCTCTCTGCTCAGCAGGGAGCCTGCTTCCCCCTTCTCTCTCTCTGCCTCTCTGCCTACTTGAGGCTCTCTCTCTGTGTCTAATAAATAAAATTTTAAAAAAAAATTAAAAACAGCAAGAGAAAAAAGTTTTCACATATAAGGGAATTCCAATAAGGCTATCAATAGATTTCTCAGCAGAAACCTAGAAGACCAGGAGAGAGTAAGAAGATATATTCAAACTGCTAAAAGAAAAAACTGCCAAAGAATATTTTACTCACCAAAGTTGGTCTTTCAGTAATGAAACAGAGATATTTTCCAGAACAAAAGCTGGCCAAGTCATCACCATTAGTCCTGCCTTACAAGATGCTGGAAGGTATTCTTCAAGCTAAAATGAAAGGATACTGATTATTAACATGAAAAAATAAAACAGTCAAGCATAATCATAGAGGTAAATATATAGTCAAATTCAGAATACTCTAATACTTTAGTACAGTGGTATTTTAATGAATTAACTCTAGTAAAAAAGTTTAAAGAATGAAAGTATTAAAAATAAATGTAGCTGCAATAATTTGTTAATGGATGAACAATATAAAAAGAATTAAACAGGACATCAAAAATGTAAAATAAGGAGAGAGAGTAAAAGGGTAACATTTTCATATGTGATTGAAGGTCAGTTGTTATCATCTTAAAACACACTGTTATATTTACAAGATGTTTTATATAAGCCTTATGGTAAGCACAAACCAAAAACCTTGGTTGACAGCCAAAAGTTGACAGACAAAAGAAAAAGAGAAGGGGATCAAAGTATATGATTACAGAAATCATCAATTCACAAAGAAAAACAGCAAAAAAGGAAGAATGGAACAAGGAAACTACAAAAGTCAGAAAATGAGATGACAGTAATAAGTCCTTGCCTATGAACAATTACTTATATGTTAATATATTAATTAACCCAGCCAAAAAGGCTTTCAGCAGCTGAATAGATTAAAAAATGAGAAGACAAGATCCAACTATATGCTGTCTATACTTCACCATTAAGGACATGCACAGGCTCAGAATGAAGGGATAAAAAAAGATACTCCATGCAAATGGAAAACAAAAGTGAGCAGAGGAAGCTAAACTTATATCACACAAAACAGACTTCAATAAAAAACTGTCACAAAAGGCAAATAAAGTCATTATAAAATGATAAAGGGGCCAATTCATCAAGAATATAAAACAAATGTAAACATATATACACCCAACCAACATCAGAGCACCTGAATATATAAAGCAAATAATAGCAGATCTAAAGGGAGAGAGAGACAGCAATACAATAATTGTAGGAGGCTTCAATACTCCACGTTCAACAGTAGATCAATCGTGTAAAAAGAAAATCAATAAGGTAATCCTGAACTCAAACATCACCTTAAACCAAATAGATCTAATAGACATGCACAGAACATTGTACCCAACAGCCACAGAAGAGTCTTTTCTAAAAATCAGAACATTCTCTAGGGCAGATCATATGTTATGTCACAAAACAAGCCTCACCAAATCTGAAAGACTGAAATTATATCAAGTATCTTTTCCAAACAAAACAGTATAAAACTAAAAATCAGTAACAGGAGAAAACTTGAAAATTTACAAATGTGTGGAAATTAAACAACATGCTTCCAAACAACCAACAAATCAAAGAAGAAATCAAAAGTGAAATTTAAACATATCTTGAATCATAGGTGAAAATGAAATCACAACACATGAAAAGTTATAGCATAAAACAAAAGCAGTCTGAAGAGAGTTCATAGAGAGAAATGCCTACATTTAAAAAGAGAGAGAAATTTCAAATAAGCGATATAACTTTACACTTCAAGGAACTAGAAAAAGAATAAACTAAGCATGAAATTAGCACAATCTAGGAAATAACAAAGATCAGAGCAAAAGTAAACAAAATAGAGACCAGAAAAAAGTAGAAAAGATCAACAAAACTAAACTGGGTTTTGAAAGATAAACAAACTGACAAACTTTTAGCTACACTAATCAAGAAAAAAAGTGAGAATCAAATCAGAAATGAAAGTGGAGACATTAGAAACAACACCAAAGAAATACAAAGGACCACAATATACTAATATGAGCAATTACATACCAATAAATTGAATATCCTGCAAGAAATAGATGAATTCCTAGAAACATACAATCTACCAAGACTGCATCAAGAAGAGTTAGAAATTCAAGCTGACAAATAATGAAAAAACCAGCCAACATAAACAGACCAGGAGCGGATGATTTCACTGGTGAATTCTAAACATTTGAAGATGAACTGACACCAATCCTTGTCAAACTTTTAACAAAAAAACTGAAGAGGAAAGAATACTCCGAAACCCATTTTACAAGCCTAGCATTATTACCATGAATACCAATGCCAGAAAGGGACATAAAAGAAAAGAAGACTACATGCCAATATTCCTGATAAATGTAGCTGCAAAAATTCTCAACAAAATACTAGCAAACTGAATTCAACAGTACCTTAATGGATCATACACCATGAATCAAGTATAAGTCACCCCTGGGATGCAAAAAGTAGTTCAATGTACAAAAACCAATAAATGTGATATATGAATGAGATAAAAATCATGTGATCATCTCAACAGATACAGAAAAAGTATTTGACAAAATTCAATATCCATTCATGATAAAATTCTCGACAAACTGGGTATATCAAAACAATGGAGACCATATACGACAAGCCCACAGCAAACATCATATTCAAAGGTGAAAACTTGAAAGTTTTTCCTCTAAGATCAGGAACAATTACCCACTCCAACCATTTCAATTCAACACAGTACTGGAAGTCCTAGACAGGACAATTAGTCAAGGGAGAGGACAGGAGAGGAGAGGAGAGAAGAGGTATTATAATCAGAAAGAAATTAAAATGTCTATATGCAGATGATATGATCTTATATATAGAAAACCCTAAAAATAACACTGAAAAACAAAATTAATTAAAAAATTCAGTAAGAGGAGTCAAGATAGTGGAGAAGTAGCAGGCTGAGATGACATCAGGTAGCAGGAGATCAGCTAGTTTATCAAACCATTCTGAACACCTACAAATCCAACAGGAGATCAAAGAGAAGAAGAGCAGCAATTCCAGAAACAGAAAAGTGACCACTTTCTGAAAGGTAGGACCTGCAGAGAAGTGAGTCCAAAGTGACAAGAAGATAGACCGCAGTGGGAGGGGCTGGCGCCTGGCAAGCGGAAGGGCAAGCCGCAGAGCAACGGTGCACAAACTCAGAACATTTAAAAGTCAGCTCCACTGAGGGACATCACTCCAGAGGCTAAGCCGGGGTGAAGCCCACGTGGAAAAGCATGGTCTCAGGTCCCATGTGGTCACAGAAGGATTGAGGGTGTCTGAGTGTTGCAGAGCTCACAGGTGTTAGAGTGGGGAGCCACTCTAATACCTGTGGGGACACTGCTCTTTGAGCAGGGACCCCACAAGAGCCGGGGAGACCCCCAGAAGAGCACAGGGATCTGCTGGGTTTGGAGACTCCAGGCAGGGTTGTGTGCCAGATTCAGAGATGCTTGGTCACAGGCTAGGTGAGCTCAGAGTGTGGCCAGAGGCCAGGGAGATGGGAGTAACTGAGCGCTTTTCCCCGAGGGCTCACTGAGGAGTGGGGCCCCAAGCTCACAACTCCTCCAGGCAGAGATTGGGAGGCTGCCATTTTCATTCCCTTCCTCCAGAACTCTACAGAAAATGATCGGGGAACAAAAGCTCCCGAAAACGAACCCGAGCAGATTACTTACCCCGGCCCTGGCAAGAATGGCACAATTCTGCCTCGAGCAAAGACACTTGAGAATCACTACAACAGGCCCATCCCCTGGAAGATCAGCAAGAAATCCAGCCAAGATCAAGTTCACTTACCAATGAGAACAGCAGAATTCCAGAGGAGGAGAAAGCAAAGCATGGAATTCATGGCTTTCTCCCCATGATTCTTCAGTCTTGCAAAGTTAATTAATTTTTTTAAATTTTATTTTTTTCTTATGCTAAGATTTTTTAACTTTTACTATTTCCTTTTTTAACGTTTTTAACTAGTTTATCTTAACAATACCTTTCATAAAAAATATTTTTTGAACTTTCATTATTACAGTCATGTTTTATCCTTCATTGTATCTAACTTTATTTTTTGTATGCACATAGGGTTTTTTCTTCTAAAACAATTTGGGATACAACTTCTTCTAATAGATCAAAATAAACCCTAAATCTAGCACAGGGCTTTGTTCTAGTCTCCAGTCTGAGCAAATTCTCTCCACTTTCTTTTTCTTTATTCTCCCAACCAATTTATCAACTCCTTTTTTAGAAATTAAAAAAAAATTTCATCTTTATAGTCATATTCCATCCCTTTATCGTGTTTACCCTAATTTTGTATGTGTGTGTGTGTGTGTGTGTGTGTGTGTGTGTATATATATATATATATATATATATATATATATATATTTCCTCCTGTTCTTAAAAATTTTGGGAGTTAGTTTCTTCTAAGAGACCAAAATACTCCCAAAATTAAGTGGGTGACTCTGTTCTATTCACCTGTCTAATATATATATTTTCTTTTTTATATTTTTTTCTTTTTTTTTTCTAAACCTCTTTTTACCCCCTTTCTTCCCCCCACGATTTGGAGTCTCTTCTGATTTGGTTAAAGCACATTTTCCTGGGGTATTTGCCACCCTCTAGTATTTTATTTGCTCCTTCATATATTCTTATCTGGATAAAATGACAAGGTGGAAAAACTCACCACAAAAAAAAAAAAAAAAAACCAAAAACGAGAAGCAGTACCAAAGGCTAGGGACCTAATCAATATGGACATTGGTAATATGTCAGATCTCGAGTTCAGAATGACAATTCTCAAGGTGCTAGCTGAGGTCTTGAAAAAGGCATGGAAGATATTAGAGAAACCCTCTCTGGGGAAATAAAAGCCCTTTCTGGAGAAATAAAAGAACTAAAATCTAACCAAGCTGAAATCAAAAAGCTGTTAATGAGGTACAATAAAAAATGGAGGCTCTTACTGCTAGGATAAATGAGGCAGAAGAAAGAATTAGTGATATAGAAGACCAAATAACAAAGAATAAAGAAGCTGAGCAAAAGAGAGACAAACAACTACTGGACCACGAGGGGAGAATTAGAGAGATAAGTGATATCATAAGATGAAACAACATTAGAATAATTGGGATTCCAGAAGAAGAAAGAGAAAGGGGAGCAGAAGGTATATTGGAGAGAATTATTGTAGAGAATTTCCCTAATATGGCAAAGGGAACAAGCATCAAAATGCAGGAGGTGCAGAGAGCCCCCCTCAAAATCACTAAGAATTGGTCCACACCCCATCCTCTAATAGTAAAATTTACAAGTCTTAGTGACAAAGAGAAAATCCTGAAAGCTGCCCGGGAAAAGAAGTCTGTAACATACAATGGTAAAAACATTAGATTGGCAGCAGACTTATCCACAGAGACCTGGCAGGCCAGAAAGAGCTGGCATGATATATTCAGAGTACTAAACGAGAAAACATGCAGCCAAGAATACTATATCCAGCTAGGCTATCATTGAAAATAGAAGGAGAGATTAAAAGCTTCCAGGACAAACAAAAACGGAAAGAATTTGCAAACACCAAGCCAGCTCTACAGGAAATATTGAAAGGGGTCCTCTAAGCAAAGAGAGAGCCTAAAAGTAGTAGATCAGAAAGGAACAGAAACAATATACAATAACAGTCACCTTACAGGCAATACAATGGCACTAAATTCATATCTCTCAATAGTTACCCTGAATGTTAATGGGCTAAATGCCCCAATCAAAAGACACAGGGTATCAGAATGGATAAAAAAACAAAACCCATCTATATGTTGCCTACAAGAAACTCATTTTAGACCCAAAGACACCTCCAGATTTAAAGTGAGGGGGTGTAAAACAATTTACCATGCTAATGGACATCAAAAGAAAGGTGGAGTGGCAATTCTTATATCAGATCAATTAGATTTTAAGCCAAAGACTATAATAAGAGATGAGGAAGGACACTATATCATACTCAAAGGGTCTGTCCAACAAGAAGGTCTAACAATTTTAAATATCTATGCCCCTAACGTGGGAGCAGCCAATTATATAAACCAATTAATAACAAAATCAAAGAAAGACATCAACAATAATAAAATAGTAGGGGACTTTAACACTCCCCTCACTGAAATGGACAGATCACCCAAGCAAAAGATCAACAAGGAAATAAAGGCCTTAAATGACACACTGGACCAGATGGACATCACACATATATTCAGAACATTCCATCCCAAAGCAAAAGAATACACATTCTCCTCTAGTGCACATAGAACATTCTCTACAATAGATCACATCCTGGGTCATAAATCAGGTCTCAACCAGTATCAAAAGTTTGGGATCATTCCGTGCATATTTTCAGACCACAATGCTCTGAAGCTAGAACTCAATCACAAGAGGAAATTTGGAAAGAACCCAAATACATGGAGGCTAAAGACCATCCTTCTCAAGAATGAATGGGTCAACCAGGAAATTAAAGAAGAATTGAAAAAATTTGTGGAAACAAATGATAATGAAAACACAATGGTTCAAAATCTGTGGGACACAGCAAAGGCAGTCCTGAGAGGAAAATATATAATGATACAAACCTTTCTCAAGAAACAAGAAAGTTTCAAATACATAATCTAACCCTCCACCTAAAGGAGCTGGAGAAAGAACAAGAAAGAAACCCTAAACCCAGCAGGAGAAGAGAAATCATAAAGATCAGAGCAGAAATCAATGAAATAGAAACAAAAAAAAATTAGTACAAATCAACAAAACTAGGAGCTGGTTCTTTGAAAGAATTAATAAGATTGATAAACCCCTGGCCAGACTTATCAAAAAGAAAAGGGAAAAGACCCAAATAAATAAAATCATGAATGAAAGAGGAGAGATCACAGGCAACACCAAAGAAATACGAACAATTATAAGAACAAATTATGAGTAACTATACGCCAGCAAATTTGACAATCTGGAAGAAATGGATGCATTGCTAGAGACATATAATCTACCACAACTGAACCAGGAAGAAACAGAAAAGCTGAACAGACCTATAACCAGTAAGGAGACTGATGCAGTCATCCAAAATGTACAAACAAACAAGAGCCCAGGGCCAGACTGCTTCCAAGGGGAATTCTACCAAACATTTAAAGAAGAATTAATACCTATTCTGAAACTGTTCCCAAAAATAGAAATGGAAGGAAAAATTCCAAACTCATTTTATGAGGCCAGCATTACCTTCATCCCATAACCAGACAAAGATCCCATTAAAAAAGAGAATTACAGACCAATATCCTTGATCAAAACAGATGCAAAAATTCTCACCAAAATACTAGCCAATAGGATCCAACAGTACATTAAAAGGATTATTCACCACAACCAAGTGGGATTTATTCCAGGGCACAAGGTTGGTTCAACATCAACAAATCAATCAATGTGATACAATACATTAATAAAAGAAAGAACAAGAACCATATGATACTCTCAATAGATGCTGGAAAAGTATTTGACAAAGTACCGCATCCTTTCCTGATCAAAGCTCTTCAAAGTGTAGGGATACAGGGTATATACCTCAATATCATCAAAGCCATCTATGAAAAACCCACCATGAATATCATTCTCAATGGAGAAAAACTGAGAGCTTTCCAACTAAGGTCAGGAACACGGCAGGGATGTCCATTACCACCACTGCTATTCAAAATAGTACTAGAAGTCCTAGCCTCAGCAATTAGACAACAAAAAGAAATTGAAGGCATCCAAATTGGCAAAGAAATCAAACTATCACTCTTTGTAGATGATATGATACTATATGTGGAAAACCCAAAAGACTCCACTCCAAATCTGATAGAACGTGTACAGCAATTCAGTAAAGTGTCAGGATATAAAATCAATGCAGAGAAATCAGTTGCATTTCTTTATAACAACAACAAGACAGAAGAAAGAGAAATTAAGGAGTCAATTCCATTTACAATTGTACCCAAAACCATAAGATACCCAGGAATAAACCTAACCAAAGATGCAAAGAATCCATACTCAGAAAACTATAAAGTACTCATGAAAGAAATTGAGGAAGACACAAAGAAATGGAAAAATGTTCCATGCTCATGGATTGGAAGAACAAATATTGTGAAAATGTCTATGCTACCTAAAGCAATCTACACATTTAATGCAATTCCTATCAAAATCCCATCCATTTTTTCCAAAGAAATGGAACAAATAATCCCAAAATTTATATGGAACCAGAAACGACCTTGAATAGCTAGAGGAATATTGAAAAAGAAAACCAAAGTTGGTGGCATCACAATTCCAGACTTCAAGCTCTATTACTAAGCTGTCAACAACAAGACAGCATGGTACTGGCACAAAAACAGACACATAGATCAATGGAACAGAATAGAGAGCCTAGAAATAGACCCTCAACCCTATGGTCAACTAATCTTCGGCAAAGCAGGAAAGAATGTCCAATGGAAAAAAGACAGTCTCTTCAACAAATGGTGTTGGGAAAATTGGACAGCCACATGCAGAAAAATGAAATTGGATCATTTCCTTATACCACACATGAAAATAGACTCAAAATGGATGAAGGACCTCAATGTGAGACAGGAACCCATCAAAATCCTTGAGGAGAACACAGGCAGCAACCTCTTCGACCTCAGCCATAGTAACTTCTTCCTAGGAACATCGCCAAAGCAAGGGAAGCAAGGCAAAAATGAACTATTGGGACTTCATCAAGATCAAAAGCTTTTGCACAGCAAAGGAAAACCAAAAGACAACTGACAGAATGGGAGAAGATATTTGCAAATGACATATCAGATAAAGGGCTAGTATCCAAGATCTATAAAGAATTTATCAAACTCAGCACCCAAAGAACAAATAATCCAATCAAGAAATGGGCAGAGGACACGAACAGACATTTCTGCAAAGAAGACATCCAGATGGCCAACAGACACATGAAAAAGTGCTCCATATCACTCGGCATCAGGGAAATGCAAATCAAAACCACATTGAGTTACCACCTCACACCAGTCAGAATGGCTAAAATTAACAAATCAGGAAATGACAGATGATGGCAAGGATGTGGAGAAAGGGGAACCCTCCTACACTGTTGCTGGGAATGCAAGCTGGTGCAACCACTCTGGAAAACAGCATGAAGTTTCCTCAAAGAGTTGAAAATAGAGCTACCCTATAACCCAGCAATTGCACTACTGGGTATTTACCCTAAAGATACAAATGTAGTGATCTGAAGGGGCACGTGCACCCGAATGTTTATAACAGCAATGTCCATAATAGTGAAACTATGGAAAGAACCTAGATGTCCATCAACAGACGAATGGATAAAGAAGATGTGGTATATATATACCATGGAATACTATGCAGCCATCAAAAGAAATGAAATCTTGCCATTTGCGACGACATGGGTGGAACTAAAGGGTATTATGCTTAGCTAAATAAATCAATCAGAGAAAGACAATTACCATATGATCTCCCTGATATGAGGAAGTTGAGAGGCAACATAGGGGGTTTGGGGATAGGAAAAGAATAAATGAAACAAGAGGGAATCAGGAGGGAGACAAACCATAAGAGACTCTTAATCTCACAAAATAAACTGAGGGTTGTTGGGGGGAGGGGTGTAGGGCGAGGATGGTGGGGTTATGGATATTGGGGAAGGTATGTGCTATGGTGAGTGCTGTGAAGTGTGTGAGCCTGGCGATTCACAGACCTGTAACTCTGGGGCTAAAAATACATTATATGTTAATAAAAAAATAAAAAAAAATTCAGTAAAGTTGCAGGATACAAAACCAACATCTGAAAATCAGCTGCATCTCTATATATGAACAAGGTACTATCTAAAAAAAAAAATCCTTTTTACATTAATATCAAAAACTGCAAAATACCAAGTAATAAGTTTAACCAAGGAGATGAAAGTTCTGTTAATTGAAAACTGTAAGGCACTATTGAAAGAAATTGAAGAAGACATAAATAAATGGAAAGATATCTTATGCTCATGAATCAGAAGAATTAATACTGTTAAAATAACCATACCACCAAATGCCATCTATGGATTCAATGCAATTCCCATTAAAATTCCAATGGCATCTTTCACAGAAATAGAAAAAATAATCTTAAAATATGTATAGAAAAACAAAAGACCCAAATATAGTCAATGTAATCATGAAAAAGAACAACGCTGAAGGCATCAAAACTCCTGTTTTCAAAATTTTATTAGAAAGCTATAGTACTGGGGCGCCTGGCTGGCTCAGTGGGTTAAGCCTCTGCCTTCAGCTCGGGTCATGATCTCAGGGTCCTGGGATCAAGCCCCGCATTGGGCTCTCTGCTCAGTGGGGAGCCTGCCTCCCCCTCTCTCTTTGCCTGCCTTTCTGCCTACTTGTGATTTCTGTCAAGTAAATAAATAAAATCTTTAAAAAAAAAAAAAGCTATAGTACTCAAAACAGTATCATATTGGGAATCATAAAACAAACACATAGATCAATGGAACACAATGGAGAGACCAGAAATAAACACATGCCTATACAGTGAACTAATATTTGATAATAGAGTCAAGAATACTAAGTGAAGAAAAGATAATCTCTTCGATAAATGTTGTTGGGAAAACTGAATTGTTCAAAATCAATGAAATTGGACCCCTAACTTATAGCAGTCACAAAAATTAACTCAATATTGACTAAAGGCTTAAATAGAAGACCCAAACTATAAAACTCCTAGAAGAAAACAGTAGAAAAATCTTGATACTTTTGGATGGGACACCGAAAGTGTAAGCAAGAAAAACAAAGATAAACAAATGGGAAGACACCAAACTAAAATCTTCTGCCTAAAACAAAACAACAACAACAACAACAAAACAATAATAAAAAATCAGCAAAATAAAAAGGCCATCTATGGAAGGGGAGAAAATATTTGCAATCTCAAAATGTGTTAATATCAAAAATATATACAAGGAACTCATACAACTCAACAGCAAAAAACCAAAGAACCCAGTTTAAAAATGGCCAAAGCACTTAAATAGACATTTTTTCAAAGACATACAAATGGTCAACAAGTACATGAAAAGATGTTCAATGTCTCCAACCACCAGGGAAATACAAATCAAACACACAATGAGAAAGCACTTAACATTGGTTATAACAGCTTTTATCAAAAAGACAAAAGATAACAAGAGGTTGGCAAGAATGTGAGAAGAAGGAATCTTTGTGCACTGTTGGTGGGAATGTAACTTGGTGAGGCCACTATGGAAAACAGTATAGAGTTTCCTAAAAATTAAAAATAGGACTACAATAGGATTCAGCAATCCCACTTTCATACATATATGCTGACGGAATGAAATCACTATCTTGAAGAGATATCTGCACTCCAATATCCACTGCAGCATTATTTACAATAGCCAAGACATGGAAAAAACCCATGTTTACCAAAGATGAATGGATAAAGAAAATGAGTATATACATACAATATAATATTATTGAGCCATGAAAATAGAAGGGAAACCTGCTACTTGTGACAACATGGATGAACCTTGAGAGCATTATACTAAGTGAAATAAGTCAGACAAAGACAAACACTGTATGTACTTATTTATACATGGAATTTGAAAAAGCTGGTACTCCCAGAAATAGAAAGTGTAATGGTTGTTGGCAGGAGCTGGAGGGGTGGGGGAAATGGGGAGGTGTTGGTGTAGATGTATACACTTCCAGCTATAAGATGAATACGTTCTGGGGATCTAATGAATTGTGATTCTGATTAAGGTTACTGCATTATATATTTTAGAGTTTTTAACACAGTAGATTCTAAATGTTATCACCAGGGGGGAAAAGGTAATTATGTGAAGAAGTGTATATGTTAAGTAAACTTATTGTGATAACTATTTCACAATATATATGTATATGAAATCATAACATTATGCTGCTTAAACTTACATACATGCTAATAATATCTCAATAAAGCTGCAAAAATAAAGAGCAAACATTTCATGGTAGTGTACACTTTGCCATTAGCAAAACAGCAGAAACTTTGTAACAGTATTAGATCTTCATTAACCAAAGTTAGTATGTTCATTTGTGAAGCAATATGAAAAAAAATTAAAATTACAGGAAAATTTTCATTATGAACCCATTCTTAAATTCCGCTGTGGGAAACAGACTTTAAGGTAGTCCCATAATCTCTGCCTTCTGGTAGTCATATGCTTATAAAAGTTCCCTCCCATTGACTCTAGCAGGACCTGTGCTTTGCTTCTAACCAATAGCAATAGGCTTTCACTCTTATAATTTTGTTACATAAGACTCAATCTTGCTAACCTACTTCTTACTCTTTGCTGGCTTTGAAAAAACAAGCTTCCATGAAACTTAAAAATAAGAAAATAAATGGTGCCAACAACCATGAAAAAAGTGGAGGGGCACATGGTGGCTCAGTCGGCTGAGTGTCTAACTCTTGGTTTTGGCTCAGGTCATGATTTCGGAGTCATAAGATTGAGCCTCACATAGAGTTCCATGCTCAGTGTAGAGTCTACCTGAGAATCTCTCCCTCATCCTCTACCCCTCTCATGTGCTTGCTCTCACTCTTTCTCTCAAATAAATAAATAAAATTTTTTTTTAAAGTGGGGGGGAGTGGATATTTCCCTAGCTGAGTCTCTAGCTAAGAACCCAGACCTGGACAGCACCTTGATCACAGCCTATGATATTCTAAGCAAAGAACCCAGTTAAGCTGTGCCCAGACTTCTCTGAGATAACAGGTATTATTTTAAGTTGCTAAATCTGTGGTAATTTGCTATATGCATTAATATAATTCCACAATCAAAAAGTTGATTTAAAATGTAAATGCCCATAAAAAGTATGCAATCCTGAATTACCTTTGTGAGAAATTACATATAAAGTATGAGAGAACTAGCAGAAACTGGCATTAATTGCTCAAAAGATAAAGAATTATCATTTTAAACTTAACAAAATTTTAAAACTATTGTACTATGAGACTCAAATGTCCAAAGCTTCAGTCAATCTGAGTATCCCTACAAGAATTGCCATCCTTCTATACCATTACATCACTCTTCTCCTACCTGTTCTTAAGGATCCAGGTTCTCCTGGAAACTTCCTTTTATCACCAAATTCTGGTCACTTTATCTCTATGGACCTATAACATCTGACCTCTCCTCCTATGAATTCCATTCTAAGTCCTCGTTATTCCAGTTCTATATAATAGTGTATCAACTAGTCTTCACGCCTTATTTATTAAATAGGAACTTAGGAAATACATTCCTTGTGGTAGAACATTCAGTAAAGCCTTATATAAAATGCTGTCAGAGTATCTTTCGAAATAACCGTCGTGATCAGGTAAAAAAAAGATCTATCAAAGGCACCCCATTATCAGAGACTGCCTGACTTCGTATTTCAGTTAACTTTCAATCAATCAACAAATCCCTTAGAATTTGTCTAGAAGAGCCAAATACATTACTTACCCAATTAAGAAAAATAAAAACTATTTCCATAAAAACAAAATATATTTTATCATAGAAAGTAAACTTTTAGATATAATATATTAAACTTTACAACACAAATCTAATAGTACTTACCTGATAGGGTTATTGTGAGAATAAAGGGGAAAATAGGCATTAAGCCCTGGAACCATCACATGAGACATCTTTAACCATTCAATAAATTGGAGTAATTATTTTTTCATATTCCTATTTAAAATTTCACCATAATCGAGTATTATTTTTCAAATGGACAATTAAATAATTTAGTTACAACAAGAACATATCTTTCAAGAAATGACAGTTGATAATTTTATACTTCTATACATATGCACAGAAATTATTTAGGAGATGACTGCTATAATTCAGGAACAGAAATTAAGCCCTAATACATGAGAACGAAAACTCAGTTTTAAGACATATTGAAGAAAGGTCTGAAGGAACTTGATGATTATATGGATGAAAAGGTAAAGATAGAAGCTCCCAGAAAGACCTTTGTACTTCAGGCTTGAAAGATATGGTGGTTCACCACTAACATTAAACAAAGTGAGAATTAAATTTAGTTTGAGACATGTTGAATTTAAGGCGATATAGAAATTTCTGATAGTGATCACCAGTAGACAACAGAAGGATGCCTCTACCTCAGCACTGAACAACTTAAGAGGAGGAACCTTGTTTTACTCATTTAGTAACGTTTCTTCAAGTACAGACGCTTGCACTAGAAAGTATTCAACAAAACATTTAATTCAGTTGAGTGTTCTATTTTGGAAAGATCAGAAGGCCCAAGAGAAAGAACATCATCAGTATCAAAATGCTTATTCTTCTCTTTTCAATCAAAACTCAGCAGGAACCAGAAATATCCATAAATGTTTACAGTCTCAGCAATCCAGAACAGAAACAATATGTCTGGAAAAGAATACGGTTAACTCAAAGCCCTATAGTTTTGCCAAAGTTTTGGAAAAAGTTTTTTTTTTTTTTAAATAATGCAATATAATTTTATTTCAATAAAAAA
>NW_022631563.1:0-52459 GCF_010015895.1 Lontra canadensis
GGTGTTAGAAGAGATATCTACTGAGAAATCATAAGATTGTTCTATTCAAAATGTTTTATTGAAGATGAAATTCTCTGTATCAAAGCAGTACTCCTCAAATTCATGATGACAAAGAAAAAGCATAAGGGGAAGCCAGCACCACTAACATTTAATTATTCAGCAATAATCAGAGAGCTAACACCTGTACTTTATTCCATTTTTAACTCTATCACCATATTGCTATTCCTAACCTGTTTCCTTGAAGAGCTCTGAATTAGCTTTCACATCAAATGTTTGTTCCCAAAGAAATAATTTGGTCATCTCAGGCTTCAATTCACGCAAACTATGAAACACTATTTACGGAAAATGTTATCAGAGAGAAATGTGTCCCAGGTTAATGAAGTATAAGCTTCTAAGGCCCCTGATACCATAAAAATCTTCCAAAGTCCTGAGACATCATAGAAATATGTTCACATGGTCCTACAGTTAAGTTTTTTTGTTGTTGTTATTGTTGTTGTGGGGGGGGGGTTGTTTTTACAAAATTAGTTATTTTAGCTACTTTCAGTTAAAAACCACTGTTTTGTTTTGTTTTGTTTTCACTTTTTTTCTGTTCAGTCCTTCTTACCCCTATTTTGGGTGCCACTGGACGGACTACAAAGCATCTTTTGATATTCAGCCAAAATCAGAACAACTGATATTGGAAACAAGTTTAACTAAATAGATTTATGTGCATTGTGGTCACATAGTATATGTGTGTAATTATTCGCTGCGTGGAAATGTCAATCACACTCCCAATGACCACCCTGCCAGTGAGTTTTTCATAGACGTAAAGGGCCAAAGAATCTAGTCGTATTTTCAAAGTTCCTTCTAGGGAACTTTCTAGTTCTAGGGAAATAGGACCTAACACCAGAAACATGTGGTTAGAAGACAAACAGGCTCAAATGTAACCAGGAGCTGGTCACTGGAAAATTACTGCAGCTTTTTTAACTCCTAAGTAACAAACTTCAAGGAGGTCATCTCAACTCCCAGAGCCCTAAAAAATTTACATGACATGGTCATCTCAACTCCCACAGCCCTAAAAAATTTACATGACATTACCAATACCAAGTTGTGAGACTGAAAGAAACTTTTCTATTAAAGCAAAAATTCCAAAACCATACTAGAGAAAAACCCATTTTTTTCTTTTTACAGAAAAACATGAAATTGTTGTCATATGAAGAGGTGATCAAAATATGCAGCCAAAATATAGGAAAACATATACAGACATGTTTTAGCCAATTAACAAATTACATGCTTTAGCATTAAGTTGTTTTTCAGTATTTGCTAGCAAACAAATACTGGCTACAGTATTTGCCAGCTTTTAAAGATATGGAACTTCTGATTTCTTCTCTAAGTAAACCTTCATATGTAAATCTGTACTTGTGATTTTGTATTTTTCCTAAAAAGAGCTCCTGAAATTGCTTTAGGCTTTTAGCTTTAGGCCACACAAAATCTAGATCTACCCCTAAATCATGTTCTATACCACTATCATTATCATCTTCACTGTAGGCACAAGGCAAAACTAAGCAAGAATGACAATTTTATAACTCCAGTCTTATCTGAGCTGTTAGAATTTCTGTCGGTGTGAATGTGTGTTTCATAAGGTCTATTTGTCCCTCCCTGTTCTGTCCATCCAAGAGCAGTGGAGGAGGCTATGACAGCTGGTTTACCATCTCCTTCATTCGCCTGCCATCAATCAAGAAAAACACAGATACTGGGCACATCACTGAGGACTCTGTTTCCTCATGGGTAAAATTAAGAGGTTGGGCTAGATAAACTCCAAATCTTTCTCACTTTTCATATTATTATATCATGTCAGATATTAAGGCAGTTGAGAATGTTCAACTGATATTCTACTTTTAAGTTATATGAACATTAGAAATAAAGGACCATCCAGTATTTTCTCTGTATAAACTATACACACAACCTTATTTTTTTACAGAGTGGTCAGATGGGAAAAATCTGAAGGTCAAGGGAACAGAATACACAAAATTTAAAGTAACAGCAACTCTAACTGTTTGGGGAACTGAAAACTGTGTAAACTTGTAACATTCCCTTAGAGTCGTTAGGATATAATCAAAGTAAGGCTGGGGAGGGGAGCCATTTTTCTGGTGGTATAGGTCATTTATTAAGAATGTGGAAATTTATTTTGAGGAGAACACATGTCCAACATATTAGGCAGAAGAGTAATATAATCAAATTAATGAATATATTAGTTTCCTATTGCCGCTATAACAAATTACCACAAATTTTGTAGTTTAAAAACAACACAAATTATTATCCTACAGCTCTGGAGGAAGAGGTCTGAAATGGGTCTCACAGAGCTGAAAACAAGGTGTTCACAGAATTGCACTCCTTCTGAAGGCTGAAAGGCATAAACCATTCCTTTTATTTTCCATTCTGTAGAGGGAATCTGCAATACCTGACTCATAACTACAGCACTCTGCCCTCTTTTCTTGTCACATCTTCTGATTCTCCTGCCTTATTCTTTCCCTCATAAGAACATTTCTTTTGTTTGTTTTACCCACCCAGATGCTCCAGAATAATCTCTCCTTCAATTCTTGAAAAATCCTTAATTTAATAACATCTGCAAAGCTCCTTCTGCCATGTAAAATGTCATTTCACAGGTCTGGAGATTAGGACACGGACATCTTTGGAGGCCATTACTCTGCCTACTACAATGAGCTACATAATTTCTCTACAGTCATTTAAAAACATTTACTTAGGGCGCCTGGGTGGCTTAGTGGGTTAAGCCTCTGCCTTCCGCTCAGGTCATGATCCCAGGGTCCTGGGATAGAGCCCTGAATCGGGCTCTCTGCTCGGTGGGGAGCTGCTTCCTCCTCTCTCTCTGCCTGCCTCTCTACCTACTTGTGATCTATCTGTCAAATAAATAAAATATTTAAAAAATAAATAAAAATAAAAACATTTACTTAATAAATTGTATGTAGCAAGAAGTTCATGAGTGGCTAGTAATAAAAAGCTGAGCAATATACATCATCTCTCAGAGGACAGAAGGTGGTAGAAGAGGAAGACATTACTCAAACCATCATGCAAATATGAAATTATGTGATCAAGAAACTGAAGCTAAAATACAAGAAGCTATGGCAGCTTATGAAAGGGAGACCAGATATAGCCTGACATACCAGAGAAGGCTTTCCTAAGAATAAAAGGAAAATCAGAGTGCTTATTTCACTTGTGAGGTCAATGAGATCATGGAGAAATATAACTAGTTTTTCCTGACAAGAGCAATAACAGTTGAGAATACAGGCATAACCCAAATTTCACTGAATTGATAAATAAAATGGCAGGTGAAAAAATTTCAGAGAAGATGGGTTGACAATTCTTCCAAGAAGTTTGGCTATAAGAAGGGGGAGGAGCAAAATCTAGAAGGGAATGTGAATTTGAAGGAGAAACAAGAAGAATATTAATGTTAACAATAAAGTAAAGGTAGGAAGGTAGAGATTAAAAATACAGTATCAGGAAGGGACAAAAGACCCCAGACCAACTGGTAGAAAACAGAATCCACAGCCCAGATGGAGAAATCTTAAAACAATCACTCTTTTCATTGTATCAGGAGGAAAAGATAAAGTATGGTGTAAAGTTAAATTGTAGGTGTACAGTCAAGAATTAGGGTCTGGGGACGCCTGGGTGGCTCAGTTGGTTAAGCGGCTGCCTTCGGCTCAGGTCATGATCCCAGCGTCCAGGGATCGAGTCCCACATCGGGCTCCTTGCTTGGCAGGGAGCCTGCTTCTCCCTCTGCCTCTGCCTGCCTCTCTGTCTGCCTGTGCTCGCTCACTCTCTCTCCCTCTATCTCTGACAAATAAATAAATAAAATCTTTAAAAAAAAAAAAAAAGAATTAGGGTCTGAATAGAGTTCATGTCCTATAAAAAGCATGAAGCGTAAGTCCTATGTGCTTAGGAGCCAAACTGGCGTTTTGGAGAAGACAGGACAGTTGGAGTGATGAAGAATTAGTATTTCACCAAGTGGATGAGATAAGGATGGGACAATGGAGTAGGGTGTATTATTGACAAAACAGTTATATAACTGAGATTAAAGAAAGCACCAAAGAGAGGAGGGGGCTAAATAGAAAAGTCTTATCACTAACTCCTTATCAATAGAGATCTATGAAGACCTACTACATGCCAAAATCTATTCCCGGTTTTAAAGAGTAAAGAAATGAGAAATTTCAGTAAGGTTGAAGAGTAAGTGAAATGGGACAAAGGTAATATTTTGGAAAGATTAGCTAAAGTTAAGATCTAAAATAGATTTTCAATTAAAATTATAGAGGTTATCATTTGGGAATGGCTGATTTAAGTATCAGAAACAAAAGTGATTAAAGGAAAAAGACAATGTATTGACTCAGTAAATTAAAATTCAAAAAAAAAAAAAAAGGAGTTAATTCAATTGCAGAGGCCCCAAAGCTCAAATATGAGGACTTGGTATATCTCCTTTTTTTGTGTATAAATTATTATTCTTTTGTTTCATTCCCAGCTACAAAAGTCACCCCAAACCTTTTCCTTCAGAGAAAAATGGCCACAGGAATCTCAACCTCCTATCCTTTTAATTACATCCAATAAGAAACACCAAGTTCTTTCCCAATCTTCCACAAATACTCTGTGATCAAAAGTGATCGGACCATTTTAGGATAGGCTGAACCTATTATTGTCCCGAGGAGATAGCTATACTTTGGTTCCATGGGTGTTCTCCAGGCAGAGAACTACCAAGACAAACCACCTTGGATCCCCAGAAAAATGAATGAAATGAAATACAGAACTGTACTAGAAGAATACAAATTAAAGGGTGGGAAAGAAAACAGTGGATGGCCACTAAAGAGATATTTTTCCCAATATTTCTAATATTAGCATATCTTCCTATAGGGCTATGAGAGTCAATGGCTAAGATGGATGAAAAGTGGAAACCACTAGAATTGAGAAATTCAGAGAGGTGCTTGTTTACCAGTTGAGATATTCAAATTACCTACCATAACAGCGTATCTTGAGAAGGAATAGACTATTATGTGCCAACTTTTAAATTAAAGTGAATGAGAAGGCTTACAGGTAAAATAAATGGTAGAGATGCAAAGTTAGATGACTTAAATCTATCATTATTTCTCTGAATGTTATATCCCACACACTGCCAAACACCATTCTAAATGGTCTTAAATATTATCTTTGAAATAATGCTTGCTTTATATTTCCTAACTTGTCTAACATATTTTTGAATGTTTAAGGAAATTAAAATACACTAAAAATACACAATGTATTTTAAGATTTGTAACAACTTATCTAATTGAGGACGTATCTTTAATCCTTGTGTTATTTTTAATTGAAGTATAGCGTACATATTAGTTTCAGGCATACAACACAGTGATTCAGCAATTCTGTACATAATGCAATGCTCACCATTACTTGTTAAGTGTATTCATGAACTTTCACCATAGTTACTTACAGTATTAGTGACTATGTTCCCTATTCTGTACTTTCATCCTCGTGATTTACTTTAAAACTGCGTAATTTGTACTTCCTAATCCCCTTCACCTAGTTTGCCTAATTCCCCACTCTCCTGCTCTATCTCATGAATCTTTCCTAGAAAATGTGTTCCATGTGCAGTTGCAAGGAATGTGTATTCTGCCATTTGGGGATTGAAAGTCTGGTATGTATCTGTTAGGTTCATCCAGCCTAACATACCATTCAAAGCTACTATTTTCTTACTGACTTTCTATCTGGATGATCTATCCATGGATGTTAAGTGTGGTATTAAAGTCCCCTACTTTTACTGTATTACTGTCTTTTTCTCCCTTTATGTCTGTTAATATCTGCTTTATACATTTAGGAGCTCCCATGTTGGGTACATAAATACTTACATGTAATACTGCCTCCTGTTGGATTGACACCTTTATCCTTATACAACACCCTTCTCTGTCTCTTGCTACAATCCTTGTTTTTAAGTCTACTGTGTCCAATGTAAGTAATACTACCCTCGTATTTTTTTGCCGGCATTTGCATGAATTTTTTTTCTATCCCTTCACTTTCAATCTGTATATGTCTTTAGGCCTGAAGTCTTTTGCAGGCAGCATGTACATGGGTCTTTTTATTTTTTTTAATCCAGTCATGTCTTTTGATTTGAGCACTTGCTTGTCCCGTTCCTCTGCTCCTTCCCCCCCATCGCTATCCTTAAAATAAATAAAACACTAGAAAATTTTTAAAATTCTTACTTTGTAACTGTTATTGTATGCAATCAACTTTAACATTTGCTTTCCATTTCAACATTCTCAAAATTATTTTATGAAATTTCATTTTACATGGTCTTGATAAATGCATAGACACACTAGTCAGGAAGATTTATATTTGTAACAAAAAATATTTTTTTAAGATCTTAATTTTTTTTAGAGAGAGAATGAGTGTGCAAGTGGAGGCAGGGGTGGGCAGAGGAAGAGGGAGAACTCCAAGCAGACTCCGTGTTGAGCATGGAGCCCAATGTTAGGCTTGATCCTATGACCCTGAGATCATGACCTGAGCTGAAATCAAGAGTCGGATGTTTACCCAACTGAGCCACCCAGTTTCTTTTTTCAACACTCTAAATGATTACACATTTTACAGTAATACAATAAAATAGGTCTACAATTGACTTTTTGAGAAATAGAAATTATGGGAAATCTAACTCAATTTCAGTTTTCAATATCACTAATGTATGTCTAATCTGGAGCTATGTATTTTCAGATTCAGTGCTTTTAGAGCTTATTGAAACGTATCTCCTAAAAGTTTCTATTATTACTGAAAAAATAAGTATCCACTTCAATAGAACATAAAATGAATCAACAAAAGAAAAAGGTCTCCTTGATTTACCAACCAATGTAGATCATTCAAGAAGCTTACTAATGAAAGTTTTTTTAACCACAAATAACTTTTAGTTGGAAGCAAAATATTAAATCATTTTTTGGAATTCTTGGTATTAGGAAGAAAAATCAACTATATAGAAATTCAGGTAGAAAGAAGAATGTAAAACATCCTGAAGCTATTATAACCAAATCCCAGGCATTATGCTATTGTAGTGATTTAGGGAAACAATCATTACCATATCACAACTGCTATCAGATTGATACTAGACCTAAGAAATGTATGTTTTTAGAATTTTACCAAATTCTAAAAATATTGTTGAAGGCCAAAGAAAACAAAAATTACCTTTCAAAAAAATTTTTCACTTCTTTTTAAACATTTGCATTTGTATTTCATTTCTATCCTGAACAGAAATAAGAACTCCTCTTTTTGACATGACCACAGTACCAATAACAATGAAAATAAAGTAGCAAGGATTTCTTTGTTAACTAAAATATCCAACAGGTGCTACAGAAGAATTTTGAAATAGGATAATATGAGCCTGTTTTCTCTGGTAGAGGTAGGTAAGGGAAAGTTGAGGTGGAGTGGGGGCGAGACTAAAAGGAATTTTAACAGAAGCCTACTTCAAAAATCCCTGACAGGCAGCTATGCCCAGAAAATGCCTGGCATCTAGTTCAAAGGCTGCCATGTGGTAGTCTACATTTAATTGAATGCATTCATTCACAGAAATACAGTAACTAATTTTACTTTCATTAAAGATGCTCAATTTTAACAAAATTCTAGTCAGAAAGAAATGATTAGGCTTTCCAGAGGGGGATCCTCCATAACTCAAATATTAGAAATCTCAAATTCCTACCATCTTGGGTCCCCTGTATTAAAATATGCAAAATTATAATAGTTAACCCTTAGTTATAACTGAGTCCTCTTTTAAAGGAGTCTAATAGCTTTAAGGCCTTGAAACAATGCCAAATCATTAAATGCAAATTCCAGACAATTTTAGCTTGGAAGGGAGTTTTTCTAAAAGTTGTGGTACAAGGAAGGAAAAGGAAGGAATGGTACAATGAGGAAAAGGAAGTAAGGGATGTCAGTTCAAGAATCAGGGATGTGTAATCATTCTTAGAATTGCTCTATACAAACTTGGCTATGTCCCCAAATAACTCTTATCCAACATGCTTACTCAACAGGGTTAGGGATTCTGAAGAATAAAATGAAATCTCTTTTTCTGACTGGATTTAAGGTCAACCTGGAAATTTGGGAAAAGGCATTTCCTACAGATTCATAAAAAAAAAAAAAAAAAAACGAGCCAAACTGTGACCAATCAAGTTGAATTAAGCAGTTATTCTGTACCCATTACCATGTTAGGGACTTAAGGGAAGGGACACCCGAAAGGCCACAGGAAGCCTCGTACACATCCCCAGGTATCAACCACTCACTTCTATTAAATAAAAGCTTTATAAAATGGGCAACAGGAATAATCCTGGAAATGAAAAGACAGGGATAACATGTGGCAAGAATGGTTAATGGGCAAAGGAATTATTGTCCCATTCACTCTGCATTAACGAAAATGCTTCTGGGGCCTAAAGTGTTTTTGCAACATCTCATTAAATCAGTGCTACTCAAGGTCAAGTCCATAGATGAGTGATTTATGAACTATTTACCAACCTGCCATGAGTACAAAAACTGTTAGTAAACAGCTGATGTCGCCTCAACAAGCAAGTGTCTAATTGGCATTGGCAAATGTTTGGGGCTTGACTTTTTGTGGGAGCAAAATCCAAAATATTCTGGAGTAGTTACACAGACTAATGAGTTTATACCAGAATATAAATCACACAGACTGCTTCGGACATTGAAAAGAAATCTTGCTAGGAAAAAAACAAAAATACAAGGGACACCTAAACAGTGTATTTAGTAATTGAAAAAACAAAAGATGGGAATTATGTAAATGATATAATTATGTAAATGATATAATTATGTAAATGATATAAATGATATAAGTGAGAGCTTCTCTTTATCATAGGATAATATGGAAGATGATCATAAACAACTAATATTGCATGCTCAACTATGAGGTTTATCATGGGGAAAGTTCTGCCAGAGAAGTTTAAAGTATGAAACACATACTTTTAGTTATTCTCAATAGTAAAAAATATTTGATGCCCAAATTGTAAAGATGAAAATCTGAAACCTAGATTTGTTAACTGATCATATATTTTCCATATTTTTAATTACATTATAACCATACAATGAAGGAATGCATAATTTTCAATTTGATAAGGTCTGAAGGAAAAAACAAAACTGAGAAGTGTGGAAGGACAGAGTTTCTATTTATTGGTATAAAAAAATCCAGAGCAAAAAAAATCTAACAATTATGAACAAAGTAGGTGATTATTTTGACATTATCTACAAAAGGTTTTAATAACACTTTACATTTTGACAAAGAATTATCAATTCTATTGTCCATCCAAAAAAAAAAAAAAACCCTATACATAGGAAATTCATAGATGTGGAATCAATTTCTTCAATCAAAAGACAATTTAAACTGAAATATATTCTCACAGGGTAAGTTTTGGAATGGCTATTGATGAAGGGCTGAATGTGAGTTGAAAATTAAAGATCACTTGATTCATTTTGGATAATAGTTAAAAATCGTATTCTGGACTTGCTAAAATTGCTTTAAAATTTCTTCTTCTGCTCCTGTCAACGTAATTATAGAATACTGGTCTTTCTCTGAGCATCACTAAAATTGGATACAATATAAGACATTACCCCTCATATGTAGCAAGACTGTCAATTCAGTCTAGATTCTTTCACAAGAAGTGCATCCATCACATTAAATGACTGAGACCATAGTATGCAATGAGGACCCTTTATCTCTTTTATAACTGTTTTAGTTATAATTGCACAGTTATGCATATAATTATCTTAAATATCTATATTAATCCCCAAAGCACCAGTTTTATTGTACAACACACATAGATGCATAATTATCTTCTCTCCTGTTATGTTTGTTCCTATACTTATCGAAAATTTTAGGTATACTGTATCAAATAATAGATTGAATTTGAGATCTTGAGTTTCTTACTTCATACTTCTAGTAATCCATTTTTAGCGTATCAACAAGAGTATCGGTCCAGGAGTAGCTGGTGGCAGGGTGGGGGGTCCGGGGGGATGGTTGGAGGGGAAGCAGTTTATCACCTACAAGTCACGAAGCATCAGTTTACTTAATCCATCCATTTCCCCACCCATGTGCATCTCTACCTCATGTACCCAAGAATATGTCATGTTGTTAGGAACTACCCCCTCCAAAGAAAAAAAAAAAGATTAACTGGATATCATCATTTCCTCATTTGATATATCAAAGATTAAAGGATACGGATTTTTAGTTTGCCTTTTGCTTTTTACTTTTCTCTTTCATTCCAAGACTGAGGCCCTTAGCATTTATTTATCTCTGAGATTTTTGCTTGGCATACAACTAAAGTTATTTTAAGTCAAGGTTCTCCCTTTTTGGTAAACATCAAACTAAAAAAAATATTAGGTCAGGTGTCTTGAGTCACAGAAAAGAAAGAACACCTTATGTGCAGTGACAAGAGAACCCCGCTAAGCAATGCAGGTTAGGAGAACACAACTGAACAACTGAAGGTACAGCCAAAAACAAAGACACACCCCTAAAAAGTAACACTCTGACCAGGCAAAAATTACAATATTAGCCCATTGAATTATATATATGGTCTATTCAGAGGTGGAGGGTTGCTTACTGGCACAGAAATGACCAGATGTGTTAGAGTAGCCCAAGACATGAGTTTGACTTTTTCTTAAAGTCAAAAATGGCTGATTATCAACAACTGTATATGACTCAACCTACTAATTTTAAGAGTGAGCTAATACAGAACAGAGATCTCTTATTTCAACACATATAGTCGGTATCTCAGGACTGACTCATTTACTACATAAAGATGATTTTGGTGCTGTATGGATCTTTGCATTCTATATTTGACACTGTGTGTGCGCTTGTGTCAGGGAGCGCCGGAACACAGAAGACACACACACACACACACATATACACACACAGTTCAAACTCGTAGTTTTCAAAACACACACAGCAGGATCGAATGGGCAGTACCCTGAAAGAGGCAGAAGAGGGGCAACACATGCTGTTACAAAAACAATCCAGTGCTTCCCCAATTTATAACCTCCATCCAACTCCACACTCGAAGAATAAGCCAGCCAAAGCCAGGGCAGCTTTTGGTCCTTGATTCCAACACCAAATTCTCTAGTATTACACCTATATAATGGAGTTGATTAAATTCTTAATATCCTCAGTTTGAAAGGTAAAAATTGAAGTAGGTAAGAATATAATATTTAATGAACCCCTTTATGGACCACACATTGGACAGGACATTTTACATATTTTACTTCACTTAATGAGCAGACGGCTGATAGTTTAGCCACTGCAATAATTTGATAAGAGTAAAAATGTAGTAAAGAATTAAGGTTGGAAATCTCAAATATCGAGTAATATAAAAAGCTATAGTTTTCTCCCTCACCTCTTAATTCAATTTATGTTGTGGCACCTAACTAAAATGCATATAATGACTAGGTTTTGGTCAATGTAAAGACTAATTTGCCTGCAAGATTAGTATTGATTCATGTAGGACCATGACCAATATTGGAATTTGAGGATCAGTTATTTTTTAAATGTGTAACATTATTGACCAGGTAAGTTAAAACTTATGAAATATACAATATGTTAAAAATGGGTAACTTGAGGAGAAACCATTTGCCATTTTAAAGTGATAATAATATAAGAAAGATAACTACCAACTTAGTACTTCAGAGACATCCTTTAAACACCCTCAGGATCTTACTTTGAATTTTATCTCCCAAGCTTTCTGTTAGTGCAGGGATTGGGTCTAAAGGGCGAGACGGGGAGAGGACCAGGGAAACCGAAGTCCACCTTCTCCCTCACTGTGACACTCAGTGTGAACACAACCTTCCTGTGGTCTGCATCTCTAGATTTTCAAGAGAAAAGCACTCAGAAGGAAAATGAAACATGTAAAAAAAGTGTCGACAGGATGCCAGAATGTGAGCAACTCTTCAGAGTACTTTGTCCCAAAATCACAGCAGGTAATTTAAGTCACCAAAGATCAACCACCAACTCCGAGTCTGTGCGCTTCCAGAAGCTCCTCAGTGTTAGGGATCCTAACAGAGGCCCCTCTGTGAGAGGCAAGTCAGGTAACCACAAACACCAGAAACCCATCAGGAAGCTGCCATGTTATTTCTTTTTGGAAGATCTTTTCAGAGTGGGAGATGGATACACTGAACGCCATTGTTTTTTTCCTAAGATATAATATTAAACATCCTCAGGGGCACCTGGGCAGGGGCACTTAAGTCAGAAGTGTCTGACTCTTGATTTCAGCTCAGGTCATGATCACAGGGTCCTGGGAAGGAGCCCCACACTGGCCTCCAGGCATGGCTGGGAATCTGCTTGAGGATTTCTCTCCCCCTGCCCCACCCAGCGCCCACCCCCCCTTCTTTCTCTCCCTTAAAAAAAAAAAAAAAAGATTAAACATCCTCAACAGCAAAGGACATTTCTGAATCTTTTTTCCACACAATTTGAACTATAGCCAATACCTCTTAAAATAAAACATCTTGTCAGTTTAAATTCTAGTGTTCTGTGTTTGATTTTGTTTCTCAAGCCAGTATGCTAAGGATGTTACAAAGGGTAATCTCAAAACTTATGCTTTATGCAAAAAATACTGAAAATGGTATAATTCCTGTTACTGCTAGACAAAGATCAGAATTTGGTTTGGAGGAGGTTTTTTTGTTTCTTTAGTTGTTTTTATTTTACAAGAACTAAACCACAGACATATTTACTGCCTGCTTTCCATTTCCTAGGCACTGAGGGGCCCTTTATGGGTCATTTAATCCTCATCCCTACACTAATGAGGTATGTGCCATTATTATTTGGTTTTATACATCAGAAAACAGACTACTTTAAGAAACCTACCCACAACACCCACCAAAAAAATAACAAAATTCAAACTCCCTCAGTTTGGCTTTATAGTTGTTCGCTCTTAACAGCTATGTCCCACCACGTTTATCGACTTTTCCTGCTGCTGGCTGGAGCTTGCCGAAGTTTTCCCAAGTTGTCACTTGTTAGAAGGCAAATAATAAGATAAAAATAGATAGGTCCTATGGACTGAATTAAAGATAAAGGAGAAGAGTGATGTAATTTCAAGAGATTTTCTAAAGTACATTCTGGCATAAATCAGAAATTTTCCAGCAATGGAATTATCTAGGCCAGCCTCCCAAAATGCCAATTGAATTTTCAGAACCACACTCTTAATGTCCACAAGATTAGCAGCAATAGATATTATTAGATACTGCTAATTAAAGAACAGTTACAATGTATTCATTTTTATGTAAATAATTCAACAAAAATTGGCAATTCAGAGTTGTGAACCAGATGAATACAAACTATGCCTCTTTGATTAAGATCTGCATAACTGTCTGTTTGTGATGAGTCAATTTTGGAAGTGCTTTCTGTAGAAAAGTAACTTGGGGAGAAAACAGTGCATAAAGGAAAGCAAATATCCACTATGAGGCTCAAGATGGAGAAAAGTAGGTCATGCTTTCATACTTAGCAATCTTAACAGAAACAGTGTAGAAATCTAAAAAGTTTATGTACATAATTTATAAGCTAATTTTTCTGCTATTTTCTAAGAGAAAGCTCTAGAAGGGAGGCATAGCTCTCAGGTTTTTTTTTTTTTTTTTTAAACCCAGGATCAATTCTTCTCATGGGTAAAATATTCAAAATTATTCAGCATATACTATTGGCATCTGGTTTACATCCTTGTGACAAATATGTGTCTTCTGTTGTTTTAGTATTTTTGTTGGTCTGGTAGCTCTATTTACTTGTCACACATATAATGACTCTTAATTTGGTGGCATCAGATGAAAATAGGAAAGAGGACATCAAGGGGTCTGGGAATGTTACTCCTTGAGGGATTTTTTGCATAAATAAGACAAGAATTTTTGAAAAACGTCTGAATATTTGAATAAAAAAATATGTTGGGGCGCCTGGGTGGCTCAATGGGTTAAGCCTCTGCCTGCAGCTCACGTCATGATCTTGGGGTCCTGGGATTGAGCCCCGCATCAGGCTCCCTGCTCAGCAGGGACCTACTTCCCCCTCTCCCTCTGCTTTCTCCCTTGGGCCCTCTCTCTGTCAAATAAATAAATAAAATCTTTAAAAAAAAAAAAAAGTTCTGAGTTGTTTCTGCTACAAGATGTTTAACTGCACTTCCAAAGTGAAGGTCTAGACAATAATTTATTATATGGCCTGAGATCAATGAAATGACTCCTAAACCCCTCAGTTACACTGGATAAAGTCTTAGAGTACTTGTCAAGAATGGACTGTTGAGAAGCATGATCTCCCAACTCCAAGTCAATAGAGAGGAGCTGGAGGAAGGAAGCTAGATCCATTTGACAGAGGTTTGACCTTAACCTCAAAACTGCAAAGGTAAACATCTGGATATCTTTCTGATGGGAAGAACAAAGGATCAACTAGTACTCAGTTTTAGGGAAGAAGAATGTGTCAAGACTTTCCACAGACCAACTGCGGGCCACAGAAAGGAGCAGGTATTGATGGGGTCATCTAAGTTCCCTTCCGTGAAGACCTGTGGAAGAGGTGTAAAGACCTCCGCAACCGAACGGTCAAGTGAGCAGAGCATTTATTCATCAGGAGAATTGCTGTAGGCCAGTCTGGAAAGGCTACATATTTTATGATTCCAACTATACAATATCCTGGAAAAGAAAATAAAACTATGAAAACAGAAAAATATCAGTGGTTGCCCGGGATTCGGGAATAGCCAGGGATGAACAGGCAGTGCACAGATTTTGAAGTCAGTGAAACTATTCTGCATCATATGGTACTTGCCAAGATACGACATGATCTATTTGCCAAACCCACATCAGAAACACCAGAGGGAACCCTGGTGGGATTAGTGTAAGCAGTGGGATTAGTTAACATATCAACAGCAGTGGGATTAGTTAACATATCAACAGTTATTCGGCAATTGTAACAAATGGGTCAGACTAATGCATGATGTTAATCATCGGGAAAACCGCATGTAGATGGAAGAGAGGAATACATGGGAACCTCTCTGTACACCTGCTTAGTTCTTCTGAAAACCTGAACTGCTCCAATGTTAGTCTGTTAGTTTCTTTAAAGGTATCTTGAAAAGAAAGCAGGAGAAGTTTAAGAAATAAATCACAAAAGAGTGGTGGGGGGAGAATGAATGAATCATGTTTTAAGGTATGAGAGGGAGTGGAAATATCTGCAACATGGTCTCTGTGCACCCAGAGATAAACTGCTTTCAGCAATGGGATCATCCACCTTGCAATGGCCAAGAGTTCCAAGACTTGAGGTTAAGAAGCTTCCATGAGCGACACTCTTGACCTCTACCCAAATCACAACCTGTCCTTAAGGTATCTTCTCTATACATCTCTTTCTAGGGGTCTTTTTTTTTTTTTTTAAGATTTTATTTATTTATTTGACAGAGATCACAAGTAGGCAAGGAGGCAGGCAGAGAGAAAGGGGGAAGTAGTCTCCCCCCCGAGCAGGGAGTCTGATGCGGGGCTCGATCCCAGGGCCCTGAGATCAGGACCTGAGCGGAAGACAGAGGTTTAACCCACTGAGCCACTCAGACACCCCTGAAGGGGTATTCAATTACCCTAATATTCCTTCTCCTAATCCATGAATGTCTAAGGTAGGATAGAAAAGCTCAACACTACTGTCGAAAGTCTAAGGGAATAATTGATGATCTATGAAACCCATTACCACTCAAATTTGCCCCTTTGGTATTAGTCACTCATATTTACTGTTCAGTGTCTTTATTGTTCAGTCCCTCAGAGAGTGTCCACTGACAACACTGTGCCACTGACAACACTGTGCAAATAAAATTTAAATCAACTATAAAATAAAATAGCAAATGTGGCAAATTTAAATAGCAAATTTAAATCAACTATAAAATAAAATAGCAAATGTGGCAAATTACTGAAAGTGATGTTGGAAAACAGAATTATAAATTAATAAACAGGGATGCACTAGAATTACATTAAAAACTAAAGAAAAGGGGCTCAGCCTGGGTGGCTCAGTCATTAAGTGTCTGCCGTCAGCTCAGGTCATGATCCCGGGGTCCTGGGATGGAGTCCCTGCTCAACAGGAAGCCTGCTTTTCCCTCTCTCACTCGCCATGCTGTGTCCCCTGTCTCGCTGCTTCTCTGTCAAATAAATAAATAAAATCTTAAAAAAAGAAAAAAAAACTAACTAAAGAAAGGAATCACCCACCCAGCTAAGCTGCAGAAAAGTATTTGAAAAGCAAAGCATTAATGAAGATTTTGAGCAAAACACGTAGCAAAAATTTTTAAAGGGATCCACATATTGATGGTGCTATAGTACTCAAAGGGAAAGGAGGAGGTCACAAGATCTTATTCTGTTTGGCAAAAACATAGTAATAAAATACCTAAATGACTATAAATAAGAATAAATAAATACCTGCATACTTTTCTTCACTGATAATGTTCTAGCAAGGTCATCTCCCCACCCCCATTATGTACTATGACATTTTGATCCTTATTTTTAAAAGATTTATTGTAGTAGACTTTTTCTGATATAAGTGGGTTTTGGTAAGATTTCTATAATCACTACCATACTTGTGAACACTTCCCTATTCATAAATCTCTAAAAAGTAGAACAGAGAAAAGAACATACCAACCATCTTGTACTGGTTCTGTCCTCCTTGTCAGTCAATGCTATTCCCTCTCAAACAGCTGAGTTTGGCTTGCCTAAGCCTATCTATAGGTCAATGGGGTTTCACATTCTACCCAATACAACTATTTTTGAAAAATGTATAGTTGTATACATTGACCAAAATTTGGGACATATCTATGAAGGGTTTGAGAATTCAGTATCCTACAGCATGGCAGTAGAGTACCATTATACTTAACAAGTCATTTCTGTAACTACAATATAGTATTATTGTAATATAAAAAATTTCGGGGCGCCTGGGTGGCTCAGTGGGTTAAGCCTCTGCCTTCAGCTCAGGTCATGATCTCGGGGTCCTGGGATCAAGCCCCACATTGGGCTCTCTGCTCAGCGGGGAGCCTGTTTCAGCCTCTCTCTCTGACCGCCTCTCTGCCTACTTGTGATCTTTGTCTCTCTCTCTCTGTGCCAAATATATAAATAAAATCTGTAATATAAAAAATTTCCTACTGCTTGACCCTCACCTTTATTTCTAATGCTCTCTCTGTCACTATTATTGGCATTGAAATGAACATAGGAGAAGTAGACTATGGCATCCATGCCTGAGGGAGACACATTCTGGCTGGAGTTACATTTTCATGATTCCCACATAAAAAAGTATTCACAGTTAGTAATCACTTAATTTCTTTAATTAGTCACAATTTAATTAGCGAAGGGGGTGAGGGCTGCAGCAGAAAATTTTAAAGGACATTATCGAAAAATGTAAAGGATTGATGTGACCCCTTAGAGATGCTTAAAATAACAAGAAAATTGGAAACAACCTAAGCATCAATCAACGGATGAATGTATCAATAAGATGTAGCATATATATAATACGATATTATTGAGCCATTATAAAGTAGGAAATCTTGCTGTTTGCAGCAATACAGATAAACCTTGAAGGCATTACAGTAAGTGAATTAAGTCAGATACAGAAAGACAAATACTACACTGTATCACTTCCATGTGGAATCTAAATAAAAAGTCTTAACTCCTAGAAACAGAAAATAGAAAAATGGTTGCCTGGGGCTGTGGAGTGGAGGGGAAAAGGGAGAATTTGGTAAAAGGATACAAATTGTCAGCTATCAGATGTCTAAGATGTGAGGATCTAGGGTATAAAATGGTGTCTATAGCTGATAACTCTGTATTGTATAAGTGAAATTTGCTGAGACAAGAGAATTTAAATGTTCTCTCACACACCCACGAAGATAAATACGTGAAGTGACGGACGTGTTAATTAGATGCATCGAATTCTTTCATATATGTATATAAAATCATCATAGTGTACACTTTACGTATCTCACAATTCCATGTCAATTTTATCACAATAAAACTGAAAAAGAGGAAGGGAAGAAAAAATACTTATGTGCTCAACCATTTAAAAAAAAAAACACCTCATAATTTATAAAACACAATAGAAGTACATTGAAAAAAAAAATTAAATAGCCAGAAAAGAGTAGAGAATGTTCCAAAAAGAATTAACAACAACAAAAAAAATACAAAGCCAACAGTAAACATTGACAGTTTCTCAGAGCAATAAGGCAAAGGCCTGACATGGATGCTATCTTATTAGGAAGCAAGGGATATGAAGGGAGAATATATGGTTAAGTTGAAAGTGCTCACTACTTCTTCGCTAAATCCTTAGTTTAAAATGATGCTGTTATTTTAAAAATCAGTGTTTTTCAAGCTTTTGATGTATAAGAATCTGCTCAAAGAAGTACAGTTAATGTCCTTCTGTCCTTGAAATAGTTAACTTATTACTGTCTCTTCCATAGTTTCAAACATAAGGTCTTTTTGAATTTTAACTCTTAAATTACGTAATTTTATAGAGCATTCTTCTTTGAGACATAAATACCTTGTATACCATTCTCATTTCTTTTTAATCTCAGAATTTGAATTTTCTATTTTGTCCCTCTGTTCTCAAGGACAAAAACCTTTATCTCCATGTTCTCTAATCTACACAGTTCCCAGCTTACAGATACCCATCTGCCAGGAGAAGATTACTTTTCTTGTTCCTACTTCCTGACCTTCCACAGTCAGGTGCCAATGCAGAAAAGAAGAAAGCCGACTTTGGGCCATTTTTATTATGAGAATATTAATTTTTCTTATTGGTTTTCTCCATTTCCTACCAGCTCACACCTTTGAGGAAAGAATAAAAAATACACCTCTCCTGCCCCAGCTTTTATACTTTCTTGGCAGAAAGTGGTTTAAAACGCACATAAGATACCTTATCCTTTAGCTCCATAGATATTTGCAGTTATAAGCAACCTTATCTATTGCTGTTTTAGCAAGACGACATCTTACAAAAGGTCTCTAAAGGATTTTGTATTCTTAGGAGAGCATAATATTTTATAAAGCCTTTAATATTTATGTTTCCTTTAACTTAAAGGAGTTTCAGGATTATCTATGTGTGTCACAGTTAAAAGTAGGTTCCATAAATATTGGTTTTAGACAGTAATGCCCATTCTAAGAAATGTTTGATTTTATAATGTACTCTGTTTGTTAAGGTTCTTGGGCAACTTAATTAATGCCTAAAAGATTATGTGATTATTCAGTATATACCATAGATATTGGCACATTTTTTCCAGAACTACACACACACACACACACACACACACACAGGATATTCATAAAGTGTTGAGTGACTTCGCGTGAGCTTCTAACCCTGCAGCTGTCCCCAGTCATGTGGACAAAAGCCTTAATTGCTCATTCAGAATTCTTTATTTCTAGCTCACAAACACATTTCCTTTCATTTTATGTGAATCTATTATCTCATGTTCTGAAAAACTAATAAAGTGTGGACTTGCACATTGGGGAGTAACTATTTTATATTTTGTCATCTTTTTATTGAAAAACAAAACTTTCTGGGCTGAGGTTTGATTTGGGGGCTTACTTGCTGCGATTAACTTCAAAGGCACATGTCTAAAATGTTGGAGGCTACAGTATGGTTGGAGTCGTGGATCAAACCAGGCCCTGACTTGTGTCTCCTTTAAGGTCCGGACACCTTGACAAGGTTAAGGACGGGAAAGTTGAGTAACAGTGAGAAAGGGTCTGTGCTATGTGTCGTGCACTTTCCTACGTGACTTCCCACACGCTCTCCCTACAGAAGGGAACAATGTGGTCAGGGTCATGAGTTCTTGTTGTTCCTGTACCTCTCATAACCCACTCCCTGGTTGATTGTCTTGCTAATGGCTTTAGCTGAGACTACCTGGCATCATGAGGTTTGCTTGTAGTTAATGTAAACTTGTTATAGAAACTTGTGGTCATCTTACTAGGTACTGATGTATTACTCCTTCTATTGTGGTCTGCCTTATAAATGCTTGTAAGATGTGGAATAAAATCGGCACTGTTGGACATCAACCTCAGTGTCCCTCCTGCCCCCATCTCTTTGTCTCTTAATTTCTTTTCACCATCCTCTTACCCTCACGTTTCCTGGTCGATTTGTCGTGCCAGCCGCGACACTAAAATAACGGGACTTTTTGGTTTTTTTTTTTCCACATCAACAGATCCTCTGAAGTCTCAACTTTTGTAAAAACTGCCACTGGGGAACTCACAAATTGCTTCTATCTAGAATAAAAAAGAACTCCTCTTTCTGTGGAGATCTTGGCAGGATGAGATATGTTTAGGAGTATCCAGAAGTGTTACTTCCAAGACTAAGTATCTGGTACCAAAGCAAAATTAAAAACTAAGGAAGTTTTTGTTGGTGGGAATGCAAGCTGGTGCAGCCACTCTGGAAAACAGTATGGAGGTTCCTCAAAAAGTTGAAAGTAGAGCGACCCTATGACCCAGCAACTGGACTACTGGGTATTCACCCTAAAGATACAAATGCAGTGATCCAAAGGGGCATGTGCACCCGAATGTTTATAGCAGCAACGTCCACAATAGCCAAACTATGGAAATAGCCTAGATGTCCATCAACAGATGAATGGATAAAGATGTTATACACACACACACACAAACACACACGCGTGCACACACACACACACACAATGGAATACTACGCAACCATCAAAAAATGAAATCTTGTCATTTGCAATGACATGGATGGAACTAGAGGGTATTATGCTAAGCGAAATAAGTCAATCAGAGAAAGACAATTATCATATGATCTCACTGACATTAGGAATTTGAGAAACAAGACAGAGGATCATAGGGAAAGGGAGAGAAAAATGAAACAAAATGAAACCACAGAGGGAGACAAACCATAAAAGACTCTTAATCTCAGGAAACTGAGGGTTGCTAGATGAGGGTGGTGGGAAGGAGACAGTGGCTGGGTGATAGACACTGGGGAGGGTATGTGCTATGGTGAGTGCTGTGAATTGTGTAAGACCCATATGTAAGATCACAGACCCATACCCCTGAAACAATAATAGATTATACATTAATTTTTTTTTTTAGAAATTTTTAAAAAGAAAACTGAGGAAGTTCCTCATGACTTTTGAGCTGATGAAGAAATAAGACTGATCTGCAGGAAAATTCAAAGACAATAATTGACACTTATGGAACAGACAGATCATTTGACATTAGGGTTTTTACTTCAATTATCAAAAACTATTTCATGTGTGACATACAGCCTAATTCCACATCTTGACATTATGAAAATATTTGATGTTTCCAAATTCAAATAAAGATAGCTGTTTTTCAAGTGTTACTTTCATTGAAAAAAATCTTACTCAAAAATGAAAATGCTATACTGGTTTACTACTAGAGAGGTTCTTAGAGAATTCTTCATTTGGGGGAAATAATTGTGGTTTTTCTCTTAGCTCCCTTTATCAACAAAGGTGAATATTTGAGACTTTGGTAAGGGTTACATGTAGAACAACTGCTATTCCATTTTTTTCCTCTTCACACTCTTTTAGCTCCTGTTTTAATTATTTGAACTACAAGAATCATATGAATTCTATGAATGCATTTAAATGAATTATGAGAAATAATTTTCAAACCATTTTAAAGGAGTCTAGTTACATAACTTGTGTAAAATTATACAGCTATTAAGCAACAAAGGGAGAACTCTTACCTGATCTTCATTCAGTAATCTTAAGCACTACACTGGCAGCTGCCTACATTGAATTTTTAGTATCCTTTGGAGAAAAAAAATTTTTTCGACTACTGCATTCTGGCTTACAGCTCGGTCATCATTAATCCTCACAGAAATTTGGGAACTAGGGACCAAATACACACAATGACAGACGTGCACGTCCTGTATCGGTCCCTGATTAAGGCTTATAAACACTGTGTTTAAGTGAATACTTAGAACAGTCCACACAACTTCATCTCAGAAGAAGGCTCACTGGGGTAAAGAGCAAGCCTATAAATTCCTCTGATCATCCTCCATGAAGACATTAATTCCCTCTCCCTCGTACACACACATACACATCTGTTGATAATGATATGTACTGTTTATATGTCCACATATGCATAATTTTGTCTTAGAGAAATTAGATTTCTATCTGTAGAATTTACAGAAGAAACTGGATAAAGCAAGTGGTAAGAATTTAGAACAAGAGCACTAGAAAAGATCTAGGGTCTGAAAGAAGCGATGGTGGGGGAACCTAGCTGGTAGTTAACATTTGTTGATGATTCCTATGTGCTAGGCAATACTCTAAGTGCTTTACACATACTAGGTCCATCAATCCTCACAGTGATGCTTTGAAAAATGTATAAATATTATGTCACTTTAAAAGAAACAGCCTGAAGGAAAGTAAGTACAAAATCACAGTGCGAAAAATGGTAAAGCCAAGGTTTGCATACAATCCGTCTAGCTTGAGTCCACATTTTCCACCATTAATGGGTTAACGTTTTTGTTTAAGAACGCAACATCTGGGACGCCTGGGTGGCTCAGTTGGTTAAGCGGCTGCCTTCGGCTCAGGTCATGATCCCAGCGTCCTGGGATCAAGTCCCACATCGGGCTCCTTGCTCGGTGGGGAGCCTGCTTCTCCCTCTGCCTCTGCCTGCCTCTCTATCTGCCTGTGCTTGCTCGCTCTCTCTCCCTCTGTCTCTGACAAATAAATAAATAAAATCTTAAAAAAAAAATTAAAAAAAAAAAAAACGCAACATCCTCTCAATTTGTGACAGTAAAATTTCTAGTGTGTGATTGAAGACCATATCATGTGGATGACAACTGATTCGTGCTAGCAAGAACATGGTCATTTTTGTGATAAGCCAATAGTAATTCTAAGTGAACTCAAAAGAACCAGATTTAACTCTGGATTCTTCAGCTGTTACTAGAAGATAGCCCAGTTCAATCATGCCTTAAATACAGTAGGACGTTTTAGCCACGATGTTTAAAATATTTACATGTATCTCAGATTCCTATACTTAATATTTGACTCTAAACACCTAATTAAGTGCTTGAGTCCCACCATTTTAGTCTGGTAGTCTAAAGCACAATATCAAAGACACTTAGGGACAAAACAGTAAATGGGAGAAGTTTATTTCATGATGCATTTTACAGCCAATTTCAGGAACTGACATGGATGAACCATCATCCACCCTTTACTTAATGACCCAAATCTTCCTTCAAACACTCCCAATGATTTTAACATCACTATACATTAAACAGATGAAAATTTCTGTGAAACTACTGAATGTCTTTTATATTCGTCTCTTAAGAGCAGTGTTCATTGTTACTTACCTACTTTCATATCAAGTCTGTTATATGGTTGGTTAAATTAAGAACATTTTTCGTCCAATGCAAAAGGTATTTTACTTTAAATCATAGTGACTGAAAAAAAAAAAACTTAAAGGACTTTGAAGAGTGGATGATTACCTGTGAAATTTCTAAATTGTATAGAAATTTCCAATAGCTTATAAGGAAAACAGAATGGTTATTTTATTCATTGTTTAATAGCAGAATGTGTTGATTTCAATCACACCAAGCGTTAACACAATCATTTGCCTTATAAATCATAAGGCTCAATCAACATAGGTTAACAAATTTATTATCTTCTGTAATTTTAATTTAAATGTAGCCTAATTAGAGTTGAAATATTTTTTAAATGTTGCATATTAGTTCATCCACAATCTATTTGATTCCTTTCAAATAAGTTGCCAATTTTGCCCTTATTTATTAAACACTTCCTTTTCCATCCATAAAAATTCTCTGTTTAGACTTTCATTAGTAAGTGAATTTCTACACATATAGTACTATATAGCTTATGAATAAGCTAAAGCATTTCTAGTATATAATCCAATAAAGTCCTATCAAGCTATTTAAGAACAATGGTACACCATGTACTTATTAAGTTTGACAAACACCGTATTACTCAAAACTACCTGCATTTACAAAATTTGACTATTTCAACTGCACACACCAGTACATAATAAAATACTTAGTATGGGGGCACCTGGGTGGCTCAGTGGGTTAAGCCTCTGTCTTCAGCTCAGGTCATGATCCCAGGGTCCTGGGATTGAGCCCCACATCGGGCTCTCTGCTCTGCGGGGAGCCTGCTTCCCCTCTCTCTCTGTCTGCCTCTCTGCCTACTTGTGATCTCTGTCTGTCAAATAAATAAATAAAATCTTTAAAAAAAAATAGTATGTGAAGTCCTAAAAATAAAGTTCTAAAATGAACCTATTAAAAATAATTTAAAGAAGAATGCTGGTTCAAATTCCTTCAAAGTTCTTTTACCCTGCTCAACAAAAGTTTGAATCTGGACAATGTTGAAAAAGATAGTTAAAAAAGATTCTGCCAAATTCTGGAAAGGACTATTAATAAATACTATGGCTTGGTTTTCTCCAAATAACTTTTAAATGTTTTCTCACACTTTTGAACTAAAGTTTTAAAGCTCTAAATAAACTAATTTACACAAATTATTTTAAAATATTTCCTATTTAAGACCCGCATCATATCAAATTAAGCTATACTATCAAACCACTTACACAAAATTGACCAAAATCAACCTTTTAACTAAAGCAAACCAAACCAAACCAGACACTGCCACAGATTCTTAACTTTCCCAGGCTGTTTTTTTATCATGAGAATAAAAATACATCCTTGGGTTTTAGCGTCCAGTCCTGACCCTACTAGCTGATCTAGAACCTTGACCTAAAATTCAATTATAAAATGAAGGAGCAGGACCTGGCCTCAGAGTATACTCTCAAGTCAAAATTGTATTCTAATACAATTAAAACACCTGTTTGTAAAAAACAAGATGGTATATGAAATTTAAAATATAAAATCCTGTTTATAACCACATTTTCACTAAAATTCTAGTATTTACTGCTCTTTAAAACTTGGCTTATTTTCTTGAAAACAAATAGCTTACACTAGGAGAAAATAATGATACTGTATATCCCAACATGGAAACTTAGTTAAAAATATAAAAATAGTCTTCCAAGTTCAGATGGATTTGTACTGATCCTTTGCCTCCCACAGAGTTTCATGCTTTGTTTTGTTTTTAAATCTCTACAATTTAAGAGCTAAGGAGCTATGGAGGGACAATGAACAAGGAGTTGCACAGTTATTTTGCTGGATCCTAGTGATTACCTATTAATAAATAAGTGTCTTTGAAACCATGTTTAAAAGACAAGAGACTAGAGACAAGAAGATAAAGTGCTAGGCACCATTTTGGGTTTTTTTCCTTTTAGAAAGAACAGAAATGCACGATGGATATTTGTTTTTTATATATTATAGCTCAATATATATAGTTGAACAAGTCATAGTGAGGTACTTTGAGCTACATGCCTTCCCCTTTGGGTAATTTACTAACACTGAAGGAATTTTACTCGTTGTATAATTTAATTAAAAGTTAACAAAAAGGTTAGAACTAAGACTTTACGTTTATGAGGCTATGAAACCTACCCACACATTTTTAACACCGTCCTAAACACAAGTCACCCTTGTAACCTGGAATTTAGTATTGGCCGTTCATTTCATTATACATACATTTCATAACACATTCATCTCATAATACTGCATTATTTTCCTCAGACAAACCCAAGTTATAAAACCAGAGAAAGCAAGAGCACTGTGACTTCTTAGATGGTCACCATTTGAACATTAACCTTCCTGACATTTAAAGCCAAAGTAATGGTTCTGAGATCTCAAATATTTACATACTACCCACAGCTCCACGTGCCTTTGATGTTGAGTTACTTGAAAAGAACTCACTGGGATTTGAATGTCAATATAATTTGACCTAGAAGTGTTAGTTTTCTTTATTATTTATTTATTTATTTATTTAGACAGAAAGAAGGGATAAAGGGAGAGAATCTCAAGCAGATTCTATCCCCAGCACAAAGCCCCATGCAGGGCTCCATCTCACGACTCTGAGATCATGACCTGAGTGGAAATCAAGAGCCAGATACTTAACTGACTGAACCACCCAGGTGCTCCAGCTTTCCTTCATTTCTAACAACTGGACTCCATTCTGAACTTCATCACTAGAACTTTTTTTGCTTCCCCGTAAAACTATTTTATAAAAATGACCAACAGAATGTCAATTTTCATAATTCTATACTTAGTTGTATCTTTAAGAAGCCATTTTATTGTGTTTACTACTAAAGGAGTTGGAAAAGACAGCTCCAGGAAGCTGCAGTTTCCTTTCTCACATCTGGGATCAACAGTCGGAATCAAGGTATCAGACAAGTTTATGCTTCTGGTCACCACATTGTTCTAACCCAAACTCACAGATCTGTTGGTTTCCGGGCACCTGGGTGGCTTAGTCAGTTAAGCGTCTGCCTTCGGCTCAGGTCACGACTGGGATCAAGCCCCATATTGGTCTCCCTGCTCAGCAGGGAATCTGCTTCTCTCTCTCCCTCTACCTTTTCCTCCTGCTTATGTGCGTATGCTCTCACACGCTCGCTCTCAAAAATCTTAGAAGTCTGTTGGTTTGCATTACCTCAGCCAAGTCATAATAGCTGATAAATCAGTACCTAACTGAGCCTAATACTTGAACAAGGAGTATGGCATTGATGTTTAAAAACACAAAAACAAAACAATGGTATTAATAGATAATATTAGCTTATGTTGTCAGGCACTAATAATAATGTTAATAAAAATGTTAATAATAATGTTAATAATTACATCACACAATAAAATTTGAGATAGGTACCAATATTATGTTCACATATGGCATAGAAAACAAACTTAAAGCTTCTCCAAGTTAATTTCAGGTAAGGGGGGGGAAATTCCCCTTCTCGTAAAGCATCCCCTTCCATTCCTCCATGAAAAAGGGTTGGAAGCACTAATAATTTGGCCCCAAAAAGCCTTCTCCACAGCTCTCAATGTTTTCCTCAAACCTCCAGCTACCCCTAACATATTCTCCTAGGAACTGATTAGTTCAGAATTGAAAACTCAATTTCACTATCTTATTTTCAAGTCTCACTGGGTGGTATAGATCTGACTTGGAATGTGCCCAACACACTGGCACATTCTTATATTCCTTGGCTGAAATTTTCTAATTTTAATGTCATATTATGGTATCTTAGAAAGGAAGTTAAAAAGACAGAATTTTCCCAACTGTAACCTTGGAAATAGCTGATGAATAGGTTTACAGAATTGATATGCAAAGACTATCCACCAACCTACGCAACGCAAAGTTAACACCTCACAAGGGCTGAAAAATCTTTACTCAAATTAACATCACCCAGAAAAAGGTGTAGCAAATTCCCAATCACTCAAATCCACAGATATATGTATATTCACAATAAAATCAGAGCAACTGCTTTAGTTACCTTCAAATGTATTACATGGATAGAGTATAGCGATCCATATAAATAAAATGTAGGATAATCTCTTAACCATAGTTTACTAATGATAAGTATAAGTATTTAGCAAAATAAAAAATTCATAGATACTCACGATTCAAGGTAAATTCTAGCGCAATCAGGAAAAACAGGGCACATGTTAAGGATGTGAAGTTGCTCAGGTGAGCCTACTTATATGAGGGTACTCACTTACCCACTGAGATAACTTTGAGTTTTAGAGTGTAAAGGCTTATCTCACGAAGTTTTCATACAGCCCAGTAAGACTGAGACTATTCATTCTTAAAAGTCTCGACCTGCACACAGTGAATGTATATAAAAACTTATATAAAAACCAATGTTATTTCTAGATGAAGGAACAGATAATGAGAATTTGTCTTCAGCTTTTTGAAAGGACTTATCCTGCCATATCGTTAACCAGCCCTGCTTCAGCTGAACAAAACTATTCTATTAAATCGGTCTGTTTATCCAGTGAGAACTCTCGAAGTTTTACTTTCAACGCGAACTTCATTTTCCACATTCTAACTTCAGGTCATATTTGTTCAAAGAAATAAAAGAGGGCTTTTGGAACCATGAAGAAAGCTTAGAATGATAAAAACAAACCTATCTCAAACACGTTAATTTAAGTCACTTACTTAACTGTTTCCACTAGGTAAAATCTCACCGATCTTCTCCCAGCCTACTCCATCCTCCTCCCGAAAATGGGGGAAATCAAGAACCATTTGGGAACTTTCAGTTCTTGGGATGTCTAAGCAGACAAAACCGACAATCAACAGTGCCCACTGTGGGTTCTTGGCAAAACAAACAAACAAACGAACAAAACAAACAAACAAACCTGGGCCGAGAGCTGAGGTCCAATGCGGCGCAGGGGTCCGGGATGGGCACATTTGGGGCTCACCCTGAGCCCATGGCGTGCTACGGGTTCCCCCACGACTCCCCCAAGAAAGGACATGTGGACCAGAGGTACTCAATCAGTGGATACGCAGAGGGCGCGGACGACTGGGCCAAGGGATGCAGAGACCTCCTGGGACGATAGTAGCCTAAACCCGGGAGCTAGGAGAGGTCCGCACTCAGGACCTGAGCTCGCCAAGAACGCGCCTGCGCATTGCTCCGCCCGCCCGCGCTCTAGACCCTTGCACCCCGCCCACCCACGAACGTCCCATCCCACGCCTGCGCAGCGTCAAATGCTTCTCTAACAATGTAAGTCGACGACTCCCTGGCCTCGTCGTTGGTGCTCCCAGGACCCAGCAGACCCTTTCCTGTCTGTGTTCGTCGGAATCTCGAGACTCCAGTCCCCTGTTCAAGGGTTTCACAACGGCCAGCGGCCATGCCCGAACCTAAACCCTGCGTCCCAGCGCTCTTGCCGGTCCTGGGACCACGGTCTGCTGTTACCTTCGAAGGTTGAGAGACTGACTGGTCCATACCTGCCTCTGCAGAATTAATCTTGAGTCTACACATTCTATATTCTCTCCAACTCCTTTGTACTATAACACGTCTACCCCACCAAACCCCTTCAGAATAAACTGCATGGAACATCAAAGGACACCACTGCGTTCCTAACCCCTTCTCATGCTTACCTTTTTGGATTTTGTGTTCTCTAACTTGAAAATGTCACAGGTGACCCCAGTGTAAACACCACAGAGTTGCAGAGCTGGACGATGAAACTATGGCTTTTCGTTATTTTTTTAAAAGATTTTATTTATTAATTTGCCAGAGAGAGCGCGCACTAGGAGGGAGAGCAGGCTCTCCTCTGAGCAGGGAGCCCAATGCGGGCCTGGAATCCAGGACCCTGAGATCATGACCCGGGCGCAAGGCAGACGCTTAACAGACTGAGCCACCCAGGCATCCCGCCATGGCTTTTTAAAAAACACTGATTTCAATATGTATGCAATTTCTCCTTTTCCATCCACAAGCCTCAAAGCGTAGATTCTTTTAAAGTAATTATGACATTTGATTGCCAGTTAAATCTAAACTAGGGTTTCTCAATCTTAACACTCCTGACATTGTGGGCAGGATAATGCTCTGTTGCGGGGCTGTCCTGTTCATGGTAGGATGTGTAGCAGCACCCCTGGCCTCTGCTGACTAGGTACCAGTAGTTTCTTTTCAGTTGTTAAAATGAGAAAATTTCCAGGTATTGCCAAAGGTTCCTTTGGAGCAAAACCATCTCCTCTTCCCCTTAAAGAATCATCTATCTATACCATTCAAGTACTAAATTTTTGGAAGACTCTACTTCTCTACAATATGAGTTATTCCCAGGATGCTTTTTGTGGTAAGGAAACAACACTGATTTTTCCTAGGGCTATCATATACTTTACCTATATTATTCAAAACTGAGAGCAAATGGAGTGCATGGCGATTTCTTTACTGGCATTTTATGTTCTATTTCCTTTTTCCCTAAGATATTAAAAATAGATTCCAGGGGAAAAAATAAAGTTAATTGCCTTGTATGGATGGGAAATGGATGAATACACTAATCAAGGGCATTGTAGATCACCCAAACCTGAAAAATTTACAGGTTAAATCTGCAAAAATGGAAGAGAAATGCAACATACTGTTAGATAAAGATTCAGACCTTATTTCATTTACAAAATCAAGTTAATGAAAAGATGTTACATATTGAATTAAAATACATACAATTTTTTTTTTGATAAAAGGTCTTTTGCCAGTCCTTAGTTTGATAATCATGGGAGAAAAACTGCACTAAAATAATTATGTTAAATGTATTCACAGAATTTCTAAGAGATTAATTCTATCTGTAGCAATGGAAACTTGCTCATGTGGAACAAAGTTAACTAAACTAAAAGGCATTCAACAGGGCGCCTGGGTGGCTCAGTGGGTTAAGCCGCTGCCTTCGGCTCAGGCCCTGATCTCAGGGTCCTGGGATCCAGTCCTGCATCGGGCTCTCTGCTCAGGAGGGAGCCTGCTTCCCTCTCTCTCTGCCTGCTTCTCTGTCTACTTGTGATCTCTGTCTGTCAAATAAATAAAGAAAATCTTTAAAAAAAAGTAAAAAACTAAAAGGCATTCAACAAAGATTATGGATTTATTACTATTACCTGGAGTCTGTATAGAGCTCTAGTTTAAGATTGTAGCTTTGACATAGCTCTATGGACATCTCGTAAAAACTCACACTCTCCACCCAGTGACTTCACTTCAGCATCCACAGATTCTTTGTTTTTTTGCCCTTTTCAGATTTCAAAAAACGTTCGTGTCTACTATGTCACTTATTACTAATAGGCATCTGAAATAAGTAGGTAAGAGTTTGCCTTGCCGCTTGGGGAAGGGGAAACTGAAGCTGCCTGAGCAACAGTGAGTAATCGAGAGCAACGACTCACATTAGTTTGGGGTCTTATATTCTTTCCATTCTTCCAAATTAACTTTTATAACTCGTATGCCTTTCTCTACTTCACTGGCCTGGATCACACTTGGTGACTGTTCATGAACTCTGCAAAGTAAACAGGCTCAACAGACTTAATATAAAAACAAAACAACACTCTCTACTCCTCATCAAGGGCATCCAAGACTTCAAGACTGAAGTGAATTCAAGCCTGAATTCAAGCCTCAGGCTACGGCTAACTCGCTTTGTAAGGGGTTCCTCTGGAGTCTCAGTTGTCTCCTGAGAACCAATACTTTGAGAATCGATAAGATATATGGAGGGGCACCTGGGTGGCTCAGTCGGTTAAGCGTCTGGCTTGGGCTCTGGTCATGATCTCACAGGCCTGGGGTGGAGCCTGGCATTGAGCTCTGCTCAGCAAAGAGTCTGCTTGTCCCTCTCCCTCTCCCTCTATGCTCTCTTTTTCTCTCAAATGAATAAATAAGATCTTTAACATATATATATGTTAAATATGTATTTATATATTATATATATTTATGTGTGTGTGTGTATATATATCTATTTGGAAAGGCTCTACTGTTGATGGACTTGAAAGCTACCTCATCAAGTGTTCCCAAAATAATTTTAAGAATATAGAAATTTGCACTTTGTTAATTAGGGATCTGTGACATTTTAAAATAGTTCTTTAAGTGCGCTCTTACAGAAGCAGATGGTTTGCAAAAGTAGACAGGGATGAACAAATGAACAAGGAAAACCTATCTGTATGTAGCAAGGAGGAGGAGAGAAGGGAGTGGAAAACTGGGTTTCTCCTTTAGGAAAATCAAAGGAAGTTACTGAGACCATGGACATGTGGTAGACTCTCACTTGGAAATTCTTCAGCATTTCTCTTCGGACTACGAAGGGAAATGATAATGGGGCATAGAATGGAAAAAATATATATGTTTCACTTGAAACAACTGGATAGCTGGTTGGTAAGCTTCACAACTAATTAAGAAAGCTAAGTAAGAAAATTAACGTCTAGCAATCACAGAACTTCATAGAGCAGAACTAGAGGCCATCTAATTTATTACTCTCCTTAATCAAATTTTGATAAATTGCCATCAGCTGGTAAAGGTCATTGCTGAAGATGGTGGAAGAGCTGGAGCAGGGAAAGCAGAGGGTTCCTCCAAAACTAAGATAGTATAAGGGGTATGATGTTTCAACACTGAACACCTGAAAAAAGTTGGCAGAAAAGTGAAGCTTTGCCTTCACTTGAGGGGCAAGCCTCAAGCCTGGCACGTATGTGTGTTGCTTGCATGTGTATTTCATACTCACCTGGGCATCTCCAGCACGGCAAATTCTGTGTGAGCAGAGATGGATGACCTTTGTGATTCTCACAGCCATTTCTCAGTATTTACTGCACTGTGCCCCATGCTTCAATGTACTTCAGAATATTGAATCTCAACTCCAGCTGTGTATACATATGCCACCTGTAGAGCTTTAAAAATAAGACTGGCTAGGTTCCAACGCCAGAGATTCTGATTTGTATGGGTGAGAACCTGGAACTGGTGTAACAGCTCCCCAGGTGATTCCAATGTACTGCCAGGATTGAAAACGATAGTTTTAGGCTTACAGTCATAAAGAATAGGGAGAGTGAAAATTTAATAGCAATAAGGAGAAAGTCATGTTAAAAACACTCAGGACCAGAATATTTGGGCACGTATTTATTGATACACTTTAAATTTTAATTTTAATTTGGAAACTAATATTATATTTTTGTTTTCGTGTTAGCAAAAAATAGTCCCTTTCCCTCTCCCTCCCCCTCTCTACATATGCCTAAACTTTTAGCTAGCAAATCCAAAAGTGGGTTCAAAAGAAAATATGATCAAATATGATTGACATTATGAATGTATGTAAAGTTTAACATAACAAAATATATATCTCTAAAATTCTTATTGATAGGTCAAAAAAAAAATTCAAGATTATGTCCCTATATGAAGAAAAGGAATTGATAAAGTCTATTCCTATATGTTGTAAAAATTATCAGCAAACTAGGAAATTTGTCAGTATCTACTAATTAAACAAATATCTATGCCATGATCCAGAAATCCTGCAATTGGCACATACCCAAGTGAAATTAAAAGAAAAACAGCAACAACAACAAAAACCCTTGTATGAGAATATCCAAGGCAGCTTTATTCATGATAGCTCCAGGTGTACGTTGTAGTCAGCTTGCAGAAGCTCATAAGGAATTTTGAACATGCAACTTCAATGAGGCTATGGTGAAAACATTTACACCAAGGGAACTGGCAAGTGCTACAAACTGGCTCCCTATTTCTTCTCCTCTACCCCATCCAGTTTATCAGCACACCACTAAATAGTTCCAAAATGGAAGCCATCCAAGTGTCATAAAATTAGAAAAACACTAGGTAGTATATTCATAAATGGAATAATATATGATGGCAAAAAGAATAAATTACTGATGTAATAACACGAGTAAATTTCAGAAACATAATGTTGATTGAAGGAAGTCAGAACAAAGGAATATGGTAACCTATAATTATAGAATTCAGAATATCGGCTGCTTCTGGAGATTAAGTGACATTGAGTATAAAAGGGCATGGGAACATTCTGGGGGTGATGGACATGTTCTATATTTTGTTCTAGATAGCAGTGACATGGTTGTATACATATATGCATTAATTGAGCTGCATACTATACGTAAACTATACCTTAAAAATAAAGATTAAGGTTTAAAAATAAGTTTATATGAAAGATAAAGACATAAAGTTAAGGCAATTTTGAGAAAGTTGACCAAAAAACCAGGTACATATCCTATTGGATATTAAAACATGTCATAACAGCAGTAACAAAACCATACGGAATAAGCACAACAGAGATATAACCAATAGAAAGAATACAGAGCTCAGAAAGACATAAACATAATTTGATACATGATAAATAAGGCTCCACAAAGCAATGAGTTACAAAGAGATTATTTAATAGATTATGGAGAGAAAACTCCATATGATTACACAGAGGAAAATAAGACTGAATCATTTGACACCATAAGTTTAAAAAAAAAAAAAAAAGCAAGAGAATATCTTTGTGACCTTAACATGGGAAAGTACATATTAAAGAAAACCCTGAAACCGAAAGCCATCAGTCAAAAATTGATGTGTTTTACAGATCAAAAATGAAGATTTCTATTGAATGAAAAAGACTACAAAAAAAAAAAAGATAGCTGCCAGATAACAGCCAGAAATAAGCTAATGGAAGTAGTCAACATTGCCAAGGGAGCAACGACAGGTGCTGCACTCTTCAGCACACTAGATAGCAACCACAAGTGACTAATTAGTGGAAATTACTTTACATTAAATTAAATTAAATTTAATTTAATTTAAAATTAAATACTTCTTTAAAAAATTAAATTAAATTAAAAATTCACTTCCTCGGTGCCACTAGCCATATTCCAAGTGCACAACAGTCATACATCACTAGTATTATTATATCATATGGCACAGATATAAAACATTTCCATCACTGCAGAAAATTCTTTGAATAACATTAATCTACAATATGGGAGCTTCCACAAATAAACTGGAAATAAATAGCACACTGATAAAAAAAATTGACCAAAAAATTAAAAGACAAGTCACAAAAAGGGGAAACCCATGTAGTTTACATGTAAATGAATTGCTCAAATTTACTAGTAATTTGAAAAATGCAGATTAAAAAAATGTATACTTCTACACCTATTAAACTGAAAAAAATAATAATAATACCAAGCATTGTCAAGAATGCAAAGAACTAGGACTCCAGTTGCACAACTGGTTGGAAAATAAATTGTTCTGGTTTTACTGGGAAATGGTTGCTCAGTATATAGTGAAATTGAATATGTGTATAAATTCTGGCCCAATGGCTCCACACTGAGAGAAATCCTCTCAGAGTTTCACAAAGGTATATCTACAAGGATGTCCATTGTAATGTTTTATGTACCAGAAAATTGAAGACATATGCATACTAGGTATCCATTCTTCTGGGAACAGACAAGCAGATGTAATGGATGCCCATAGTCAGATACCATGGAAAAATTAGATACAGTTCATTAGGTAAATTTACTAAGAGAAATACGAGTGAGACTTTAAACATTTTATTATGACTATTATAAAAAGTATCAAACAGAATAAAGACTATATACAAAATATTTCTGTAAAACATGTTATACAAAATAATTATATTTTAAGATGCATACATAATATATATTATATATGATAAATATATCACATACATATAGAGACATATACATAACATATATGTACATGTTATATAGACAATAAAAAGCCTATACCAGGGTGAAGAAAAATAGGAGTGGAGATAGGACAAAGGGGAAAGCAAACAAAAGAACAAGTGAAAAAATAAACGTGTAGATCAATGGAGTAGAATAGTGTCCAAGGTCAAGAAATTTACCTACCAATATATAGGTAATTGATATTCAGCAAAGATGCAAAGTCAGTCCAATGGAAAAATGTAGTCTTTCAACAAAGGGGCATCTCTATGCAAAGAAAAAAAAAAAAGGTAAGGAAAGAAGAGAAAAAGAAAAAAAGAACTTCAATCCATACCTTGTATCACATATAAAAATTAACTCAAAATAGATCTTAAACCTAAATGTAAAGCCTAGAAGTTTAAAACATCTAGAATAAAACAGTAGAAAACCTTTCGGACCTGAGTTAAGCAAAGATTGTTTAAATATAACACCAAGAGCATGATCCGCCAAAGAAGGAATTAAAAAAAAAAAAAAAATAGAGAGGGACACCTGGGTGGCTCAGTTGGTTAAGCGTCTGTCTTCAGCTCAGGTTATGATCCCAGGGCCCTCGGATTAAGTTCCACATCGGGCTTCTTGCTCAGCAGGAAGCCTGCTTCTCCCACTGCCTGCTGCTCCCCCTCTTGTGCTCACTCTCTCTCTCCTGACAGATAAATAAAATCTTAAAAAAAAAAAAATACACTGGATTTCATTAATTTAAGAAATTTTACTTTTCTAAGCACTGTGCCATAAATGGAAAGATCCATTCCAGAGTGAGAGAAAATATCTGCAAAACATATCTGCTAAAAGACATGTATCTAGAATATACAAAGAATTGCTAAAATTCAGTAATAAGAAAATCCAATAGAAAATGGGCAAGTGGCTTAAAGAGACACCTCACCAAAGAAGGTATTCAATAAACCTGGCAAAAACACACATGAAAAGACATTCAATATCATTAGTCATTAGGAAATGCAAATTAAAGCAACAGTGGGATACCACTAAACATGTATTATAATAGTGACAACTAAAAAACTGACAGGGCCAAATATTGGTGAAAATGTGGGACTCTTGCCCAAAGATAGTGACATTGTAAAAATGCACATCCACTTTGTAAAACAGTCTGACACTCTTAAAAAAGCGAACACCCATTTACCATATGATCCAGCCATTCTACGCCTATTTATACAAGAGAAAGGAAACCTAGGTCCACACAAAGATATATGTTATTACGCATAACAACTTTATTTGTAACAGACAAAAACTGGAAACTACCCAAAGGTTAATAGATGAATTGATAAATTCTGTACCGTGGAATACTACTCGGTAATAAAAGGAAGGAACTCCTGATACACACTGCAACATGAATGGGTCTCAAAATAATCATGCTGTGTGAAAGAAGGCAGACAGAAATGAATGAATACTGTATCGTTCCATTTATAGACCACTCTAGAAATTGCTAACCAATTTATAGCAACAGAAAACTGATCTCTGGTTGGGAGAGAGGTGAATGAGAGATCACAAAGAGGCAAAAGGAAGGTTTTGTGGCTGATGGACATGCTCATTATCTTCATTGCACTGATGGCTTCATAGGTGTATTCATATGTCATCTTAAAAGAAAGGTCATTGTGAACTAAAAGATCTGCTTCATGCCTTCAATTATGGCTGCTCAGAACCAGAGATAATCTATTCCACAGTCATTCAGTGCTAGCTAACTTTGCTATGGTTATAGGAGAAGCAACCTTTGATATATTAGCGTTAAAACTACTAACTAAAAAAAATTAGAAGAAATCACTGGTGTCGTAAAGAACTAATGTTTGGGAAAGATTTTAATAGTGTTTTAAAAAGAAGATGTGGATTAGGCAAATTTGAATTTTGTTAGTTTATCTACCATGAACAAGCTGAATGGCTTTATCAAAGTTAGTCTGGGAACCAGTCCTGTTTCCTCACTAACTACTTCGGGATTTTATTTATTTAGTGGCACCTGGGTGGCTCAGTTGTTAAGTGTCCGCCTTCGGCTTGGGTCATGATCCCGGGATCTTGGGATTGAGCCCCGCATCGAGCTCCTTGCTCAGTAGGAGGCCTGCTTCTCCTTCTCCCACTCCCCCTGCTTGTGTTCCCTCTCTTGCTGTGTCTTACTGTGTCAAATAAATAAAATCTTTAAAAAAAAAAAACATTTTATTTATTTAGTTATTTTAGAGAGAGAGCACGAGCAGGAGGAACAGAGGGAGAGAGAGAATCTCCATGCTGAGCATGGCATCTGACTCAGTACTAGATCCCAGGACCCTGAAATCATGCCCTGAGCCAAAAGCCAAGAGTGAAATGGACTGCACCACCCAGGCACCCCTACTCATTATCTACTTCAAAGGATTTTGACATCAACAAGTTAAGATTTCAAGATAGTTTTACTCCCCTTTGGAGTTAAGGGGCGGGGGGTGGGGGGAGGGGGGGCACGAGGCACGTCTTGTCCAGGCTCTGCTATTTATTGAATGGTCTGTCACAATCTCATGTCTAAAGGAATCATGCTGTTTTAAGGACATTTACAAAAGAATGATATTCACACACAGACATCCTTAATGGGTGTACCATATTAGAAGATTCTCGTAACACTCTTAGGATGGGGAAGACTTTGGAAAAGAGAACATGAACAAAGATGAACAAATCTATTTCCACACTTTTCATCAAATTTGAAGCTAAAATATGACATGCTAAGGATAATCAAGCCTAGGAGGTAACACTGTGAAAGAAAGTAGCAACTGAATTACCCTGCACATATCGAAGCGTGCTCAGACGATGCCCCCAAAGAATGAAAGGGGAAATATAGCTCAATTTATGGCGGCACTCAAATTTACTCAGTAAAGCTCTTCAGAGACTCTTTCTTTGAAAGAGAAGGTTATTAATTTCAAGGTAATATTGAGTCTGAGTCAAACAGAAAAATGTTACTATTCCATAGCAAAATATCCTCCTAGAATGTTGTAAGTGATCATAGAATACCTAAAGTCTTTACAGAGAAGCAAAAATACCTTGCAGACTGTGGAGCATGTACGATGGTGGTTTTCTTCCTGAAGCAAAAACAACGATCCATCACTCCTACTCTGATGCCTAAGAAATACCGGCGTTTCAAAGAGAAGGACTTTTCATTTCAGCTTCGCTATGGCCTTTATAGACACCTTTGCTCCAATTTCAGGCCTGCTATATTGCTTGCTTTTTATAAAACTGCCTAAGTCATCTTTGAAGATTAATACAAACTGTAAGCTATTTTCTACGAAAATATGTTTAAAAGAATTTTAAACTCATAAAAAAGCAATTATGTCAGTAGCTTTTAAACGATAGAGCTAAAAAGATGTGACTCTAGATGAGAAAATTAAAATGATATATTTTTAGTATGCGTTGGACTGGGGCTGTTTGAAATTTGTAACTTGATGTAATAAAATAATCTTGAGTCACTGCAGCCTTCCCCTGATTGACATGTCAAAAGCTCCATTGAGTAAAGCCTTGTACAACTGTCATCAAAAGATTGTAAAGTGACATGCTTTTCAAAGATGAGATCAAGCTGTCACAATGAGTACTATACTGTGTATATAATACACCGTGTATTATATGAGGTGGCCTTATGGCATCAGTTTACGAAGTGGCACGTAAAAAATAGGACTTCAGTGAAGGTAACCAAGATTTCCTACAAACTGTACTAAACCTAAGTGGATTTCACTGAACAGTAATCCTAATGATCTGTTTTTCATTCTGTAAGGAAAAAAAAAATAAAGGATTGATTCTACAACAGCCCTCTTAAATTTACAGTTAGCTGCCTGAAGTGCATGCAAATGGAAATAAAACTGCAGCCCTGGGACACTCTAAAACATGACACGGAGGTTGCCAAGGTAACCCACCAGGAGGCTGTCTTGGCATCTTCTGGAATAAAATGGGAAGAAAACATTATAGTGAAAAGATGGGGGAAGGGGAATCTTCTGGGCCTGGTTATATAATAAAAGTGTTGCGAAAAACTACAGCCCCATGAAATTAGTTGCAAACAAAAAAGGAAAACCTATCTCTCACAATTCCAATGTTGAAATTGGGCAAGGCTTATGATCCACAAGAGTGTAATCTTAAAAATTATGCTAAATATTATTTAAATGGTATAGTTACTTTGAAGCCACTATACAACATTTATCAATTTTTGTACTTACAAAAAAATTCAACTGTGGTCTACAGCCGGGATTCAAGGTGCAAAAGTGATGTTCACTTCCTAGTATTTTACTGTTTCGGCGGGTCTTGGGGAAGCAGCAGAACTTGCCTAATATTCTCAAAATATAACATCCCAAGAGAACAATAAGAAAAAACAGATGACACTAAGAATCATTTCGCTTTAGTTCACGGTTAAATTTTACATTTATCTCCTACCTTCTTCTTTTAGAATTATGGAGTATTCCTTTGATTTCGGAGTTGTTTCCTTTTATTTCACAATGCTGCTGTTTCTTTTAAACATGCACAAAAAGCTTTAGTTCCCTCTCTTTGAAAAGCTGATTCTCTCTAACAGAAGGTTATTCTATAAATAGTCAGTGAATCTCCTTGGCCTGTCCTTAGGCTTTTTTCATTTCTCCTCTGTCCCTGAAGATTGAACAAGAACTCTGAGATGATGAAGGACAAACATGGAGACAGGCCACTTTTGGGTGGGATATGAGAGTTTCGGCTGTCACAGCTGAGTTGCATTTAAGAATTCCATGTACAAACACAAAATTCAAATAGGAAAGAGGAGAATTTTAAAATAACACCACTTTATTCAGATGTTTATATACTTAATAACTGCATTTTTGTTTACTTTATATAAAAACAGAATTTGTGTCATTTGGAAGATTGCTAATAGCAAGATAACTGGAATCTTTGTGTGTCTCAGATAGCAGTTATACATTCAATTCCATTTAAAAAATCAAAGCCGATTATTTTTTATTGTATATTCATTCATAAAGCCAATGTTGTTTGGCTATTTTGATGCAGTGGAGATATTAAGGCAGACTGTCTTTTAAGAGATCACTTTCCTTTTCATGCATAAGCAGCTATAGCACTCCATCTAATCATATCACCACGTTCCTCAAAATCTTTCAGTACTTCTCATCACCTATAGATAGCAGAGTATCCTTAACTATAAGTCACAGAACCCTTCTCAATTAAGGCCCTGGATTTCTGCTTATGCATAGCAGGCTCCAGGAGAACTCATTCTTTCTGAGCACACAGGGATATTTATCTTTCCCTGAGACATCTGTCTGCTTCTCTGGGAAGTTGCTCCAACACAGCTCACATGTCATATCTTCTGTGAATTAACATACCCTCCTCTTCTCTCCTGAGGCAATTGGCTATTTTTTTCCTTTGTTCCTATTGCACCTTGAACTTATCTAATGCACCATGTTTCACATGGCAATGTGCTTTAGAACTCTATCTCCCATGTATGATATACTTCTTAAAGACAGACATATGTCTTGTTCATTTTGGGCCACTGGAAGGTAATAGTCCCCAGAACATAGTAGATAATCAACAGATGTTTGCTGAATACTGAATGAATATATCTGTCTTCAACTCCCAAGTAAAGAAGTGCTGGGGTGAGGAATGGGTCCACAACTAGCTGACTCCTAAGCTTGGTATTAGAGCAGAGTCGCCTTATGAAGTAGGTTGAGGGTTAGACAAAGGCATCTGCTTTTTAAATAAGCATTGCAGGTGATTCTGACACCAAAATTTGGGAATTGAGACATAGACGCCTGAAGAATATTTCACATTCACCACAAAAGTTTTCTAACATAGAAAAGGTAGGTAAGCGGAGGGATAACCTACAATTGGAGACAATTTCCATTAAATAACTGATCTGATTCATTTTAACAAAGTGCAGTATATGGTTAACTCAGTTGGTTAAACAGAGTGCAGTATAATACAGTATAAATGCTTACCATTGAGTCTAAAATGTAATCTGTCTACAGATTTACTTCTAAAGAGTGAAGCAAAAAAAAGTGGAAGCAAGTTACAAAGTCATAAACCTATAATCTTAATTAAATAGCTTGCTTCATCTTCTCAAGGTCAGAAGAATACCCATTATATCATCCAAATAGTCTCTAAACATCTTAGACCAAGGAACCCTAGAGTTCCTATAGTGAGAATCTTAGTATTCTTTGTATTTGAAAGAAATCAGAGAAGAGTTTACAGAATGAGTATCAAATATAGAAAACCATTGCAGAACTCACATCATGGACTGGACTCTGCTGCTTGAAAAACAAACTGGACACCAACAGGTTAGCATAATTATTGGCCATATTTCTAATTTGAAATAATTTGATTAATTAAATCAAGCTTATTTGAAGAACTATAAAACTGATGCTTATATATTTCGGCTATCTTTTCCTAAAATTACTCATCTTATTACTGTGTTCCAAGGGTCCCTAAGAATCCCATGGAAGCATAGAAATGAGTACTATGAAGGAGATGGTGGGTGGGCTTGCCTCCAATCTCCTTGGCTTACCGTTCTATGAGAATTATAACTGATTTCTCAGTGTAAATACATTATATGGTGTCTAGGCCAGCACAGCCACAGAATGCATCAACTTCTCAGCAGGAATGAGCTAATAATATATGCAAACCTGTAATTCTAATTCCAATGCTGACCTGAGTTCCAGCTCTCAAAAAGGGAAGGAACATTTACCTGAATCATACCTTCTTTGCTTGGTATTGATGTTCTATCTTCCTTAATTCTTGCTGTCACCTTAAGATGCTGAACAGAACCACTACATACCCCCACCTCAATCCCAATGGTCAGAATTCTTCCACAGTGGATAGATCATCAGGACCAGGAAGACACCGAATCTCACATTGTGCTAGCTATACTTTCCATATTGCTGAACCTGAGAAAAGCATATGGCTCTATCATTTGGACACAGTTTTTATATCCATAAATTTTCTGAGCCATTCAGATAATATGCAGAAGATTATTCACTGCAAGATTTAGCTGTGTAACTGTATTCATATTCCGGCCCCCATCAACCTACATCTAAATTTCCTCCTTTGTTTCATCAGCCTGAGATGTTAAGGCCTCAGTGTGTGTTACTATTAAACCTTTATGTGCTAGGACATGATTAAGTCCTGATTAAGTCATGAACTCACTGGGAAACTAATGCCATTATCTGTTACTAAGAGTCTAAAATCTCTAACTCTTGCTGGGAAATAAACAGTCATATTGTGTAAGCACAGAATCATTGAAGACAAAGCATTGCCCCTGTTGATCCCCTGGCACAAATTCTTTTAAAGGCAATCGTTAAAAACATTCATTCCCTCCTTTAGAAATTCGTAGATTATTTACCAAAAAGAGTATCATAGAGAAGTTTCTCCTCCTAGGGGAAAAAGCATTTTCTGAGAGAAAATATATATAGGAATTGATAGATAAGAGGGAAATTGTCCCAGTATGGGTTGATTTGGGTTGATGATTGTTATCTTATACTTTTCTAAAACTTTGTTTATGCCATCCCCTTAGATTTTCTAAATTGAACTGGTTGGTTGAAGTAAGCTTTAATACTCTCAGACTAAATTAGAAACAAGATGAATACAGGGGCAAGAGAAATGGCAGAAACAGAAGAGAGACAAGAAACAATGTCATAACTAAAACTAAAATTCCTCTAACAACTTTCTCCAAAAGCTTTTAAAATGTGAAAAATAAGACTGCCCAGGGTCAGAGGACCCCCAGATATTCAAAAGTGTGATATTTCTTTATTTTATGGATTCAGGAAATCATGGGAGAAAAGTAGCCCTGAAAACAACACAGTAGCTTTAGTTGCTTCCCTTCCTTGCTTTATTTCTATAGTCCTCTGAAGACAAATAATGCAAAATACTATCACCTCCCCGTCTGCTTAGCTTCTAGAGCAACGATGCTAAAGGGTAAGCGTGCATATAAATTAACTCTATAGAACATAAATTTCTATTTGTAAATTTCTCTAGAATTTGATAATTATTCTGGTAATTTGCTGAGGCCAGAAAAAAAGATCTTGAATAACTGCCTACCAGAATTAAGTCCAATGTTATAAAATAAACATAGTTTTTGATATTATAACCAAATTACTTCTCCATAATAGCTACTTACATATATATCTAAGTGTTTGTTTAGTAATAAAAATATAAACAAAGGAAAATCAGGTATCTTCAGTTCTTAACTAAAAGCAATGTAAAAATTGCTTCCAAATACAATTACTAAGGAAAAATAAAAAGATGTTTGTGTTCAGTAGCAGTAATAGTAGCAGCAGCAGCAGCAACAGCAGGATGAATAAGCCAGTGACTACAGTTACAGATTTCACATCCTAAATGAAATCTGTTCAGATAAAACCTCAAAACCAAGTATTAATCTTGTATGTCAAACCTTGCAAATAAGAAGTGTTAACAAGTATGTATTAAACATTCTGTGCCATTCACTGTGCTAAACATTATAATTATAGGATTTCACTCAACTCTCATAAAATCCATATGGTGACACTGGAAGGGAAAAGTTAACAGTTGTATCTGTGGCTTTTTCTTTACCTTTAGGGATGCCTGAGGATTTGACCCTTTGCCTGAGTAGGTGAAGTCTCCTACTAATATGGTTCACAAAACTTGTAGAAAAATAGGACACCAGATAAAAGATAAGAGAGAACCCAGCCAAGAACTACATGCTAAACCAAGCACTTGCTTTATGTCCAGAGAAAATAATAATCTATATTGATAAAAAAAAAGCAACTTTTTTGAACATTGGGTTTAATTTTGAGCACCTGAGGTGATTGTGTGCCTAATTAAGAAAAAAATGAAAGGGATTGCTGTGCTGACTACTCCCCTAAGTCTAGGTTGTCTAGCATCTTACCTCATGATTACATTGTCCCGAGTATGGAATGACTGGCAACCAAAAGCAATGCATGGTAGTCATGCAGAAGAATAGCCTTTGCCATGGTGTTGCTTTGTGTGCTGTGTTATTCCCCTCCTCTCCTTCCTGAAAGCTAAAAATAGGTGCTGGTCAAAAGATACTGTGTCTCATGAACGTGATGGCAGAAGACCTATCCACAGAGACCTGGCAGGCCAGAAAGGACTGGCATGATATATTCAGGGTGCTAAATAAGAAAAAAATATGCAGCCAAGAATATTTTATCAGCAAGAAGATCATTCCAAACAGAAGGAGAGATAAGAATTTTCCAGGACAAAGAGAAACTAAAAAAATTTGTGATCGCTAAAGCAGAGCTGCAAGAAATATTAAAGGGGATCCTTTAAGTGAAGACAGAGCCCAGAAGTAACATAGATCTGAAAGGAATAGAGGCAATACACAGAAACAGTGACTCTACAGGTAATACAATGGCACTAAATTCATATCTTTCAACAGTTATTCTGAATGTAAATAAGCTAAATGCCCCAATTAAAAGACACTCATACAGGAATGCAGCAGAGTAGCAGGATATAAAATCAATGCACAGAAATCAGTTGCATTCCTATACAGAAGAAAGAGAAATTAAGGAGTTGATTCCATTTACAATTGCTCCCAAAACCTAAGATACCTAGGAATAAACCTAACCAAAGCGGCAAAGGATTTGTACTCAGAAAACTACAGAACACTCATGAAAGAAATTGAGGAAGACACAAAGAAATAGGAAAACATTCCATGCTCATGGATTAGAAGAACAAATATTGTGAAAATGTCTATGCTACCTAGAGCAATCTATACATTCAATGCAAACCCTATCAAAAAAACATCAACTTTTTTCACAGAGCAAGAACAAATAATCCTAAAATTTGTATGGGACCAGAAAAGACCCCAAATAGCCACAGGAATATTGAACAAGAAAACCAAAACTGGAGGCATCACAATTCTGGACTTCAAGCTCTATTACAAAGCTGTAATCATCAAGACAGTATGGTACTGGCACAAAAACAGACATATATATCAATGGAATTCTCTTTCTCAGAGTAGAGAACCCAGAAATGGACCCTCAACTCTATGGTCAACTAATTTTTGACAATGCAGAAAAGAATAACCAATGGAAAAAAGACAGTCTCTTCAACAAATGGTGCTGGGAAAATTGGACAACCACATGTAGAAGAATGAAACTTGACCACATCCTTACAACATACACAAAAATAAATTCAAAATGGATGAAAGACCTAAATGTGAGACAGGAATCCATCAAAATCCTAGAGGATTTTGTGACCTCTGTGACCTTAGCCATAGCACAAGGAAAACAAGGGCAAAAATGAACTATTGGGACTTCATCAAGATTAAAAGCTTTTGCACAGCAAAGGAAACAGTAGACAAAACCAAAAGACAACAGACAGAATGGGAGAAGATATTTGCAAATGTCTTTTTTTTTTAAGATTTTATTTATTTATTTGACATGCAGAGATCACAAGTAGGCAGAGAGGCAGGTAGGGGGGAGGGAGGATCAGGCTCCCGCTGAGCAGACAGCCCACCCCATATGGGGCTCGATCCTGGGACCCTGAGATCATGACCTGAGCCGAAGGCAGAGGCTTTAACCCACTGAGCCACCCAGGTGCCCCAGGAGAAAATCTTTATCATCCATAATATATATCCTTTGAAAATTTTCTGCATTTTAAGTATTTCCATCATTGAAATATGCTTATGTATCCTATAGAAACCAGATGTGATACACTGAGATGTTCAAGAGATAATTGTGGTTCTGGAATTTGGAGAATAGAAGGACTTTAAAAGGTTAACACAGTAAAATGCAAAGAGCAGTTACAAATTGGGCCCACAACAATGAAAAGTGGGGATTTTCCTATAATACTTTATGAAAAGCAGATCCAGGTCTTTTTGTTTTTATTTTAAGGTTAGGTTAGAAGATAAACTAACTCCTTTTCTTCTCACAATTAAGTTTGTGTAGGTGTTATAGTAAAATTTATCCCTTCCTTAAAAGTAATAGCAAAAGGGAATAAAGTTTTCTATACCTAGGGCTAATATAAAATTGCAACTCAGATGAAATTTCTCTTTCATGTACCCTCTAATATAAGTTCAGATTCATAAATTTCAGCTTTCTGTTTGGACATTCTATAAAAAGATAATCTAAGTTGGGTTTAGTAAATGTCTAGTTATATAAAACAATCTCTACATACCACACATGTGCATTAATGATCTTTTATTATAATATTTATTACTGTTCAACAACTATGATATCTAGGTCATGGAGGAAGATATTGGCAGACATAGTTCCTCCCCTTAAGGTAGCTGTAGTTTGTGATAACATGGATAAGAACAGTCACATAAAGCATATTTGGGCAAATAATAACAGTATCAACTAAGAAACTTAAGAATAATAAACTGAAGTTTTGGTACATTTTGGAAGAAAGAAGCAAAATAGTTATTCATACTTAAATAAATTTAAAAATTGTTACTTCTATGGTCCTAGGTAGAAATTCAAGGAAAATATGACTTTAGTGATAACTTAAATAGTAAAAGGAAATAGGTCAGAGAAAGTCAGGGGATAGATATACTTGATATCAGAGAGATTTCTTGCAGTACAGTGATAAATTTTATCCATTGAGAATATAATTAGATTATATATCAACTAAAAATGCAGTAATATGATGAAGTAATATTCTAATATATATATTATATATACGTATATATATATATATATATATACATTCACACGCACACATACCACTTCTTTATCCATTCATGGGCATTTGGGCTTTTTCCATAAGTTGGGATTTGCAGATACTGCTATTATAAACATAGCAGTGCATGTGCCCTTTTGAATCAACATTTTTGTATCCTTTGGATAAATCCCTCATAGTACAATTTATAACTTTTTGAGGAACCTCTGTACTTTCCCAGAGTGGCTGCATCAGTTTGCATTCCCATCAGCAGTGCAAAAGGGTTCCCCTTTGTTCACATCCTTGCCAACATCTGTTGTTTTCTGACTTGTTGATTTTAGCCATTCTGACAGGTGTGAGGTGGTATCTCATTGTAGTTTTGATTTGTATTTCCCTGGTGATGAGTGATGAGCATCTTTTCATGTGTCTCTTAGCCATCTGGGTGTCTTCTTTGGAAAATGTCTATTCCTGTCTTCTGCCCCCCCCCTTTTTAAAAAGATTTTATTTATTTGTGAGACAGAGAGCATGAGTTGGGGGACAGATGGGGGGGTGACAGAGAGAGAGAGAAAGGGAGAGAGAGACACAGAGAATCCTCAAATAAACTCCCCAGTTAGCATGGAGCCTGACACAGGGCTCCATCCCAGGATCCTGAGATTATGACCTGAGCTAAAGGCAAACGCTTAAACAACTGAGCCACCCAGGTGCCACATCTTCTGCCCCTTCTTAACTGGATTATTTGTTTTCTGGGTGTTAAGGTTGATAAATTCTTAATAGATTTTAGAAAATAACCTTTTATCTTATATGTCATTGGAAAAATCTCTCTCCCAGGGGCACCTGGGTGGCTCAGTGGACTAAGCCTCTGCCTTCAGCTCAGGTCATGATCTCTGGGTCCTGGGATCAAGCCCCACATCAGGCTCTCTGCTCAGCAGGGAGCCTGCTTACCCCTCTCTGCCTACTTGTGATCTCTCTCTCTGTTGAAAAATAAAAATCTAAAAGAAGAAGAAGAAGAAGAAAGAAAATATCTCTCCCATTCTTTCACTCGCCTTTTAGTTTCTTGATTGTTTCCTTTGCTATGCAGGAGCTTTTATCTTCATGAGGTGCCAACAGTTCATTTTTGCTTTTGTTTCCCTTGCCTCCAGAGACATATCTAGTAAGAAGTTACTGCAGCTGAGGTCAAAAAGGCTACTGCCTGGGTTCTCCTCTAGGATTTTGATGGTTTCCTGTCTCACATTTAGGTCTTCCATGCATTTTGAATTTATTTTTGTCTATGTTGTAAGTCAGTGGTCCAGTTTCATTCTCTTACATTGTTGCCCAGTTTTCCCAGCACCATTTGTTGAAGAGACTGTCTTTTTTCCATTGGCTATTATTTTCTGCTTTGTCAAAGATTAGTTGACCATAGAGTTGAGGGTCCATTCCTGTGTTCTCTATTCCATTCACATATGTGTGTTTTTGTGCCAGTACCATACTGTCTTGATGATTACAGTTTTGTAATAGAGCTTAAAGTCTGAAATTATGATGGCTCCTACTTTGGTTTTCTTTTTCAACATTACTTTGGCTATACAGGGTCTTTCCTGATTCCATACAAATTTTAGAAAAGTTTGTTCTAGCTCTGTGAAAAATGCTGGTGTTACTTTGATTGGGATTACATTGAATGTGTAGATTGCTTTGGGTAGTATAGACATTTTAACAATATTTGTCTTGCAATCCATGAACAAGAAATATTTTTCCTTTTTTTTGTATTTTGTTCACTTTCTTTCATAAGTGTTCTATACTTCTCAGAGTATAGATCTTTTACCTCTTTGGTTAGGTTTATGGCTAGGTATCTTATGATTTGGGGGGCAATTATAAATGGGATCGATTCCATAATATATCTGATTTCTCTTTCTGGTGCTTCATTTTTGGTGTATAGAAAGGCAAAATATTTCTATATATTAATTTTATATCTTATGACTTTGCTAAATTCATGTATCAGTTCTAGCAATTTTTTGGTGGAGTCTTTCGGGTTTTCTACATAGAGTATCACGTTATTTGCAAAGAGTGAATGTTTGACTTCTCTCCTGCTGATTTGGAAGACTTTTATTTCTTTTTGTTGTCTGACAGCTAAGGCTAGGACTTCCAGTACTGTCTTGAACAACAGTGGTGAGAGTGGATATCCCTGGTGTTTTCCTGACCTTAGGGGAAAACCTCTCAGTTTGTCCCCATTGAACATGATATTAGTTGTATCTCATATATGGCCGTTATTATGTTAAGCCATCCCTACCTTCTTCAGGGTTTTTATAAAGGATGCTGTGCTTTGTCAAGTGCTTTTTCTGCATCTATAGAGAGGATTATATAGTTCTTATCTTTTCTTTTATTAATATAATGTGTCATGTTGATTGATTTGTGGTTATTGAACCACCCCTGCAGCCCAGAAATAAATCCCACTTGATCATTGTGAATAATCCTTTTAATGTGCTGTGGGATTCTATTAGTATCTTATTGAGATTTTTTGTATCCATATTCATCGGGGATACTGGTCTGTATTTCTTTTTAGCGGGGTCTTGGTTTTAGGATCATAGTAATGCTGGCCTTGTAGAATGAGTATGGAAGTTTTCCTTCTATTTCTATTTTTCTGGAACAGCTTCAGAAGAATAGGTATTCATTCTTCAAATGTTTGGTAGAATTCCCTGGGAAGCCATCCAGCCCTGGACTTTTGTTTGTTGGGAGACTTTTCTTTTTTTTAAATATTTTATTTATGTATTTGACAGACAGAGGTCACAAGTAGGCAGAGAAACAGGCAGAGAGAGAGGGGGAAGCAGGCTCCCCGCCAAGCAGAGAGCCCGATTCAGGGTTTGATCCCAGGATCCCGGGATCATGACCTGAGCCGAAGGCAGAGGCCCAACCCACTGAGTCACCCAGGCGCCCTTGTTGGGAGACTTTTGATTACTACTTCAATTTCTTTGCTGATTATGGATCTGTTCAGGTTTTCTATTTCTTCCTGTTTCAGATTATAAATTTGCGTATTTCTAGGAATTTATCCATTCCCAAATTTCTTGGCATATGATTGCTCATAATATTTTTTTATAATTGTATTTCTGCAGTATTGGTCATGATCTTTCCTTTCTCATTGTGATTTTATTTATTTTGGTCCTCTTTTCCTTTTGATAATTCTGACTAGGGATTTCTTGATTTTGTTAATTCTTTCAAAGAACCAGATCCTAGTTTCATTGATCTGTTCTGTTTTTTTTTTTTAAATTTCTGTATCATTTATTTCTGCTCTAATAAATATTTACAATTGTTATATCTTCTTGTTGGATAGACCCTTTTATTATGTAGTGTCCTTCTTTATCTCTTAATACAGTCTTTGGCTTAAAATCTAGTTTGTCTGATATAAAGATGGCTACTCCAGCTTTCTTTTGATATTCATTAACATGAAAAATGGTTTTCCATCCCCTCACTTTCAATCTGGAGGTGTCTTTGTGTCTAAAATGAGTCTCTTACAGAGACACATTGGGGATCTTGCTTTTTTATCCATTCTGATACTCTATGACTTTAGTTTGCAGCATTTAGTCCACTTACATTCAGAGTAATTATTGATAAATGTGAATTTAGTGCCATTGTATTACCATAAAGTCACTGTCCCTGCAGTTTGTCTTTGTTCCTTTCTAGTCTTTGTTACATTTTAGTCTCTCTTTCCCACTCAAAGGGTCTCTTTTAATATTTCTTGCCCAGCTGGTTTAGTGTGCACAAACTGCTTTGGTTTCTGCTTGTCTTGGAAACTCTTTATCTTTCCTTCTATTTTGAATGATGGCCTTACTGGATATAGTATTCTTCTTCTTTTTCTTTTTAAGATTTTATTTATTTATTTGACAGAGAGAGAGAGAGAGGGGTCACAAGTAGGCAGGCGGCGGGGGGGCAGGCTCCCTGCCAAGCAGAGAGCCCGATGCAGGACTTGATCCCAGGACCCTGAGATCATGACCTGAGCCGAAAGCAGAGGCTTAACCCACTGAGCCACCCAGGTGCCCTGGATATAGTATTCTTGACTGTATATTTTTCCATTCAGCACATTGAATATACCATGCCACTCTCTTCTAGCCTGTCATGTTTCTGTGGACAGGTCTGCTGCTAACCTTATGTATCTACTCTTGTAGGTTAAGGACCTTTTTTCCCTAGCTGCTTTGAGAAATCTCTCTTTATCTTTGTATTTTGCAAGTTTCACTATGATATGTCTTGGTTTTGAACTCTTTTCATTTTGAGTGGAGACCTCTGTGCCTCTTGGACTTGAATGCCTATTTCCTTCCACAGATTAGGGAAATTCATAGTTCCAGTGTGTTCAAATAGACCTTCTGCCCCTTTTTCTCACTCTTCTTCTTCTGGGACTCCTATGATATGGATATTATTGTGCTTTGTGGAATCACTTAGTTCTCTAAGTCTATATTCATGATCTAATAGTTTTCTTTCCCTCTACTTTTCAGTTCATTATTTTTCACAATCTTATCTTCTATATCACCTATTCATACCTCTGCTTCTTCCATCCTTATTATGATAATATCCAGGCAATTTTGATTCTCAATTACAGCATTTTTTTTTTTCAGCCTCACTAGTTTTTAGGTCTTTTGTCTCTACAGCCAGGGTTTCTCTGGTGTCTTCTATACTTCTTTCAAGCCCAGCCTAGTAGTCTTATGACCGTTGTTCTAAATTCTTGTTTAGATATATTGCTTGTATCTGTTTTGAGCAAATTCCTGGTAGTGGTTTCTTCTTGATCTTTCTTTTGGGGAGAATTCCTCCGTCTTCTTATTATGTCTGGATTTCTGTCTTTTGTGTACTATACAATTTTGTTATATTTTCTTCTCCTGAGAGTAATACTATATTAAGAAGGGATCCTGCACTCTCCAGGGCCTGGTGCATCAGATGTTTCTGGTATACATTGTATGCACTCTGTTGTTATATTTTGGCTGTTCTTTCCCACAGGCCAGTCTTCTGCAGAATTCCTCCCTGCTTGCAGTATTTGGACTTTTAACTAGGTGTGCCTTGATTTGTTAAGCTAAGTCTGATTAAAAAAAAAAAAAAAAAAGAGCCACCTGATTCAAGAAAAGAAAAAAGGGAAAGGAACAAAAAAGCAAGCAAACAAACTATAAGCCTGGGTCCAAAGAAAAAGAAAGAAAGAAAAAAAGAAAGGAAGAAAAAAAAAAGCTTCATCCAAAAAACGAGAAAAGGAAACAACAAACCAACAATTGAACAAAAAACTATAAGCCTGATTTCAAAGACAAAAGGAAAAAAAGTTTTTAATTAAAAATAAATAAATAATAAATTTAAAAAATAAAGGATAAAAAAATAGAAAAAAAGAAAAAAATGCCTGGTCCTATTTCCACCAGAACCTGAAGCTAACAGTTTGGAGCACTCTGTGATTGGTAGTTTTGGTACATGTGGAGGGCCTATGCTGGTCTTCTGAGGGAGAAACCTGCTATGCTGACTTACAGTCAGGTCTGCCCTTGTAAAGATGCCCCTGAGGGCACAAGGGTTGGGGCTTGATGTAAGCATCTCCAGCCTCCACCTGAGGTGCTGTGTTTCTCTCTGAAGTCCAACTATGCTTCTGGGTTGGGAGGGAGGGGTGGAAGATGGCATCACTGCACCCTCTCCTCCCCAGGGAGGGGAACTTGCAGCCACCACTATTCAGGAGACTCTCACAGAAAAGTGAACAATATCCTCTTCTTTGTTCCAGGCTTTCCTCAGATCCCTGTCCTCAACCTGTCTGTGACTTGCTGTCAACATGCCTAGCACCACAGTTCTCTTCTGTTTTTAATCTCTGCTGGCAGGGGGATTCAAAACAACAAATCTAAAGTATCCTGCAAGGCTGGGACCCTCTCCCCTCCCTTGAAAGAAAGACTGCCCAGTACCTTTCTGTCCCAGAAAAGCAG
>NW_022631564.1:0-52455 GCF_010015895.1 Lontra canadensis
AGTGACACTATCAAGTGTAATAATATTCATATAATAAGGAGCCCCCCAAAAAGAAATACCTGGAGACAAATGAAAATGAAAACACAATGGTCCAAAATCTCTGAGATACTACAAAAGTTATTCTAAGAGGGAAGTTTATTGCAATTCAGGCCTAATTCAAGAAGTAAGAAAAATCTCAAATAAATAACTTAACCTTACATATAAAGAAGCTAGAAAAAGAAGAATAACAACCCCAAAGCAGTGAAAGGATGGAAATAATATGTTTAGAGCAGAAATATACAAAATAGGGGCGCCTGGGTGGCTCATTGGGTTGCGCCTCTGACTTCGGCTAGGATCATGTTCTCGGGGTCTTGGGATCAAGCTCTGCATTCGGCTCTCTGCTCAGCGAGGAGCCTGCTTCCCCCCTCTCTCTGCCTGCCTTTCTGCCTACTTGTGATCTCTCTCTCTGTCACATAAATAAATAAAATATTAAAAAAAAAAGAAATACACAAAATAGAAAATAAAAAACTATAGGAAAGCTCAATGAAACCAGGAGGTGTTTCTTTGAAAAGATCAACAAAATTGATAAACCTTTAGCTAGACTCATCAAACAAAACAACAAAAGAGAGAGAGAGAGAAGTCAATAAAACAAAATCAGAAATGAAAGAGAGAAATAACAACTGATACACTGAAGTACAAAGGATTATAAAAGAATGTTATGAAAAACTATAAGCCAACAAACTGGACAACTTCGAAGAAATGAATAAATTTCTAGAAACATATAACCTCCCAAAACTGAATCAAGAAGAAAAAAAACTTTGAACAGACTACTTATCAGCAGTGAAGTAGAATCAGTAATCAAGACTCCCAACAAATAAAAGTCCAGAATCAGATAGCTTAATAGGTGAATTCTATCCAACATTTAAAGAAGAGTTAATATCTATTCTTCTCAAGCTATTTCAAAAAATAGATGAATGAAATCTTCCAAATTTATTCTATGAGACCAACATTAACCTGATATTGAAACCAGATAAAGAGATTATTAAAAGAGAGAGAGAGAGAGAGAGAAAGAAAGAAAGAGAACTACAGGCCAGTGTATCTGAGAAACAAAAATGCAAATATCCTCTACAAAATATTAGCAAACCAAATTCAACAATACATTAAAAAACCATCACCACAGTCAAGGAGGATTTTTTTGGGATGCAAGGGTGATTCAATATTTGCAAATTAATCAATGCAAGAGGAGGTTGGCAGAGGATGGGTCAAATAGGTGAAGGCGATTAAGAGTTCACTGACCATCATGAGCACTGAGAAATGCATAGAATTTTTGAATCACCATATTGTACACTTGAAACTAATATAACATTTTATATTAGCTATATTGAAATTAAAACACAAAAGATGAAAAAAACACAAAAAATAGTTGTAGTTATCAGAAATTCAAATTAAGAAAACAAAATGAGAGACCATTTTCTTCCCACTAGATAGGCAAAAATTAAAATGTGTAACAACTAAGTGTTAACAATGAAATGGAAAATGTGTACACTCTGTATATTGGTAGAACCAATTTGAAAACATGTGGGCCTTAGTTTCTAATACAAAGTATGAACATACATTGCAACACAGTAGTTCCATTCCATAGTATGCAGTGTTTTCAAACTTTCATGAACCCAATCCACATTACATTACCTTTTACGTTGCGACCCCACTAAAATCATGCATATATAATTATATATGTGTATAGGTACATAGAAATAACAGAAACCATTTTTCTGAAACATTACTACTCTGTTCTTTTTAAAAACATGGAAAACTGTTGCAAGTAACTACGCTGATTGCATTAGGATGTGATCCACAGTATGTAAAGGCTCACCCTGCAGAAATTCTTACATATATATATATATCAGTGGGGATCAAAAATTTTCAAGAAAATTTGCTGAAACTAATGTTACAAAACAATTTTTTGGAAACAATTATGTTTATTGACAGGAGAATAGATATATTGTTGTATATCAGAGTGAAATAAATTCATCAGTAAAAATGAATGAACTACTCTTAAATATAATAAACTGTATGAATCTTAGAAATATATTGTGTGAAATGAGTGATTTCCAATTACTACCTATAGTAATACTACTTCTGTTAACTGAAAAAAAAATTAAAATAGAATAAATAAACAAATAAATAAAAGAATATATGGTTTATGGTTAAATACATTGAAAGCAAAATCTCTTAAAAAATGGATACTGATTGCCTCTGGTGGACATGAGGCTGTGGTAGTGTACATGGACTGAATCTGTCAGGAGTACACAAGAGTTTCAATAGCATTTTTAATATTCTAGCTAGTAAGCTATGTAATGGGTTCACCAATGTTTATCCCATACTATATGACACATATATGCATGGATGTATATTTTATATGTATTAATATTATATAATACAAATTTAACACATACACACAAAATATGTCATGTTGTCCATGGAGATCACAGATAAGCCCTAAAGAAAATGTAAATTAAAAGCATTTTATCCCTTTTCAGTTGTTGATTTAATTGTATAATGGTCAGAGTGAGCCATCTAACTAAAAGGACACAGGCTGATACTCCCACAGGAATGACATATATCTATATGAAAACATGGTCTTGATATTTTCCTGCTTTACAAGACTTTTAATAAAATGTCAAGAAAAAAGAAAAAAGAAAAAAATCTCATCTCTCAAGCACTCTGAAGTTCTCCACATTTTACAATTAAAACAATATTGGTTTTCAGTAACTCTTGGGGTGAACTATTAGGCAGTTGGCAGATATTCTGTTAAGAGCAACCTTTACTTGCTTCTTAGCTATAGTTGAATTGAGAACCTCTAGGTTATTAATTATTAGTAAAGATTTTGCATTTCATTGGGTTCATCCTGTTCTCAAAAACCTTTTTTCTTCAGGAAATCAATTGTTGTCCCTTTTGAACTCTAATGTTGGTATGATTAGATAGGTTTTGTGAATATCTGTGATGTATTTCATCTTCATAACCAACTGTGATATTCTGAGAGCTAATGCTGTTAAGTGTGACATTTAAAACTAATTCTCTTCTTCTTCAATAAGTGGTTATTTGGTATAAATTAGTAATAGAGTTCCACCTAAGCTGCAGTAACTAAAGATGAGATTTAGCAATTTTCTGACTAATTCAATCTATGTAGACTATCTATAAAATAAAATGAATCCTTACTTTCCTTGTAGAAATTCACTTTTGTGTAACTTTGGGTGTTCTCCAAACAGTTGTTACTTGAAATCAATATGGATGATGTATAAAGCAGTAAATGTATGGATTATTTAGAACTTGAAACAGCAAAGTTATCTTAAATGTATGTGCCATTTCAAATTTTCCAAAGTGCTTTTTTTCTTTATCCCACGTTACTTGAAGGTACAAATAATGCTAAAATTATATGTTAGTTTCCAGTAGTACCCTTATAAAAACAAGTTACAATGGAAGCACTTTGTAAGGAAGTTTTACCCTTATGAATACTATACCATGATTTAAGACTATTATTTGGAATGATGTGAAACTCACCCATATTAAAAGATAATTAGCTTTTGCTTTATAGTTTTAATGGGGAACTACAGCATGAGTTTTGTTTCTGTCTTAGTAGGAATGTAATTGGCTACTGTGAGAAATGGAAATTTTCCCCTTGTGCCACATTTTTACTCCTAGAGATGATGAAAACTGGGCACAAGTTTAATACATTAGGGTATATACTTTTTACTCTTAAGATATTTCTAAAGATAAGTAAATAAAAATGTTTTTAAAAGGGGGGGGGGCGCACCTGGATAGCTCAGTTGGTTAAGCAATTGCCTTTGGCTCAGGTCATGATCCCAGGGTCCTGGGATGGAGCCCCACACAGGACTCCCTGCTCTGTGGGGAGCCTGCTTCTCCCTCCCCTTCTGTTGCTCTGCCTGCTGTGTTCTCTTGGTCTCTCTGTCAAATAATTAAATAAAAATCTTAAAAAATATATATATTTTCTAAAGAGACCTAAACCATGGTTTGTAATGAGTTGGCTGTAGAATATTCTAAAATAGGTAATACTTGTTTATTCTTTCATCTTGCCACTTGAAACTATCCTTCAATTTTACTATTTTGAATAGGAAAACATCACATTTGTTTAATGGTTGTTTAAGTAGAGGGTAGGTACTGCTTAGGATATATGATACAGGATAATAATGGAAAACATTAAATAAAAAGTCCAAGAAGCTCAGAGAGCTTTGTACAGGATAAATACTAAAATAAAAGCAAACAAATACACACACACATACACATAAACCCACAACTAGACACATCATAGTCAAACTGCTGAAGACCAACACAGAGAAAATCTTGAAGGTATCCAGGCAAAAGTTGCATTGCATAGAAAAGAACAAAGGCAGCAATAGAAATGATAAAAAATAAAATACATGGAAAGAGATGAGTAAAGGACAGACAGAGCTAGGTAGGGAGAGATAGGTAGGGGATCATGGGATCAGGCTCACAAAATTAAAATTAAAAAATGTGGGAGACGAAAGGAAACCAGAGAAAAAGGAACCAGACTATCCTGTCCTAGGTGTCTGAGGTGGGGTCTTGTTACAATAGCTACTTATGACCAACAAAATTACCGGGCCTTAAAAAGGAAGTAAGCCATTAAAGATGTTATCACTAATCCTTGCTCAAATGTGCTATCAATAGAGATGTTAAAAGGATTTATATTCCCTGGTTATCTTTCTATAAAAAGACCATCTCTAAACGTCTCCAGGGGCAACCCTTGTCAAGAGGCTTTCACTCCTGAGAGTTTTTTCTGTATCCTCACTTAATAAACTCTATCCATTTACTCAGTCTCCTTTGTCCATGAGATTCTTTCTTGGATTCCACAAGACAAGAACCTTGCTTTCCTGCTTCAGAGATGACTGAGAAAAAGTGATAAAAGCATCAGTGAGTTGTGGAAGAAATTAAAAGAACATAAAAATGTATAACTGAAGTCCCAAAAGAGGTTGGGTAACAGGGAGGAGGACAGAAATTATTTAAAGAATAATGACTAGATTTTTCTTCTAAATTTGATCAAAATTATAAAAGCATATATTCAAGATGTTCAATGAGCTACAAACACTAGAAACATGAAAAAAATCATTCATAATTAAATTGACTAAAACCAGTTATAAAGAGATCTTAAAAGAAACCAGAGGGGGAAAAAGAATCATAACAAATAAACTGAGATGTGAATGATTGCAGACTTCTCACTGGTAACAGGGGAAGGAAAAGGACAACATCTTATGTACCAAAAGAAAAAAAAAAAAAACAACTTTCCTGGTTGTATATGCAGTATTACTCTCAAAACTGAAGTGACTGATGTCATTAGGAATGCCAGCATATTTTTGGACTTCCAAAAATCCACCTCTCGTAAAAGTAATGACAACAGTGGCAAAATTTGTTAAAATCTACTTTTTCAGATCTCTGGAAATTAACCTAAGTTTTCAACAATCTTAGGAGTGTCTATTCAAGAAAAATAACTAAACTTTGGTAAGTACAGTGTGATTTCTGGTATTTAAACCTATCCCATTACCATATCCCTCTCTTAATTCCAAAGCAGTTTTGAAAATTAATAGTCCCTCACTTATGGACAACAGCAGAAGCTTAGCAGCCACTGGATAAAGAGTATTTTTGGAGCTCCCAGATCATCTTTCTTAGAGAAGTGGCATTATTCGAACTGTTTAGCGTTTCTCAGGAAATACTCAGGTAGACGATCTGTCTTTATTTGACCTTATTTAGACTTATACAGGGTAAACCCTCTTTTTCCTGGGGGCATTATTTAGTGGCAGTTGTTTAACATCTCAGTTGCCTGAGGTGGTGATAATAGTTGTGGCAAACAATACCTCAAAGGGGGGGTAAAAAACTTTAAAGGAAAACCTAGGCAATGAGATATTTATAAGGAGCTTTGAAAATCTGATATGTTCAAGGGTATCCAGAGGAACACAAATATACACAGGGTGGCACACATGGCCAGGAATATATGCATGCCTAGAGAAGATTGGAGAAGACCCTAAGGTCTCCTCTCTGGTAGGTCTGGAGATGGAGAGGTCTTGCACACGCAGAAAGTGAAATCTAAAGCAGAGTCACAAACTGCTTGCCTAAGCTCTAGAGTTGTATTCTAGGATACATACAGCCCATTGGCAAAGGCTGTGAGACTTACTGATTTCAGTCATTTAAAAAATTTGCAATGATTAGCTGACCACTGAGCTAAGCTAGCAAAGATCTTACTAGCTATACAGTAACAAAAAATACACACTACAGAGCTGATTAAAAAAAGTAAATAGCAGCAAAGCCAATGAAACCCACAGCAACAACAAAAAACACTAGTGGTGATGGGAGGCAATCTGTTCAATAGTTGCCACGTTGTATGCATGTGTCCAGTTTTCAGCAAGGATTAGGGGACATACAGAGGCAGAGGTATTATACACTATTAACAGGAAAAAATATATAGTCAATGGAAACTGTCCTTAAGGAAGCCCAGAAGTTAAAATTACTATAGAAATCTTTTAGATTAGCTATTCTAAATGTGATTAAGGATATAAAGGAAGCCATATTTAAAAATTAAAGTATGAGAATGATGTCTTACCAAATAGAGACTATCAAGAGATAAAATTTACCAAAAAACTAAGCAAATAAAAATTCTGGATTATAAAGCTATAATAACTGAAATGAAAAATTTACTAGAAGGACTCAACATTTGAGCTACCAGAAAAAAAACAATCAGAAAACTTCGAATTGGGCCAAGGAGATTAGCCAATCTGAGAAACAAAAAGAACAAAGAAAGACATGCAGGACAACATTTAAATGTACCAGCATATACATAATGGAGAGTATGTTTACAAGAAGAAAAGGAAAGATATGGACAGAAGGAATATTTGAAGAAATAATGCTTGCAAAATTTTCAGCTTCACTGAAAATGCTAATACACACATCCAAGAAGTTTAACAAACTCTACCCTGGAAAAATTCAAGTAAATTTACACTAGAGATATCAAAATAAAACTTTTTACAGAGGATCTTAAAAGCAGCAAGAGATAAGTGACTCAACATGTCTAAGAGATTTCCAGTAAGATTAACAGATAATTTCTCATCATGGAAGACCAAAACCAGTTGATATCATGTTCAAAGTTCTAAAAGAAAAAGAATGTCAATCAAAGATGCTGTAGGCAGCAAGCTGTCCTTCAAATATGAAGGAGAAATTAACACCTTTCCAAATAAACAACAACTGGGAGAATTTGATACTAGAAGACCTGACTTACAAGAAATACTATATTAAAAATTTTTGTGCTTCAAAGGACACCATCAAAAAGTAAAAAGATGGGGATGCCCAGATCTGGATGGCTCAGTTCATTAAGCATCCAAGTCTTGATTTCAGTTCAGGTCATGATCTCAGGATCATGAAACTGAGTAAAGCCCTGCCTTGGGCTCTGTGCTGGGTGTGGTGCCTGCTTGGGAGTTTCTCTCTCCCTCCGCCCCTCCCCCATCTCCCCCCAACTTCACATGCACAACATGTGCACGCTCTCTCTCTCTCTCAAGAAAAAAAAAAAAAAAAGAAAGGAAAAAGATGACCCATAGAATAGGGGAAAATACTTAGAAAAAATTATAAGAGACTAGTCTCAAAAATATTTAACAGACTCTTAAAATACAGCAATAAAAATGCAAATAACCCAACTTAAAAATGGGCAAAGGGTTTGAGGAGATATTTCTCCAAGTTAGATATACAAATGTCTAGTAAGCACACAAAATAATGCTAAATATCATATTTCATTAGGGAAATGCAAATCAAAAACCACAGTGAGATAATACTTCACACCTACTAGGATGACAATAAAGAAGATAAAAAATAACATGTGTTAGTGAGGATTTAGAGTAACTGGACATTTATACATTGCTGATGGAAATATAAAATGACACAACTGCTTTGAATAACAGTTAAGCAGTTCTCCAAAATATTATATTTAGAGTTAGCATATAACCCACCAATTCCATTCCTGGTTATATTTTCAAAAGAATTAAAAACATATGTCCACACAAATACAACTACAGTCATGTCTATAACAGCATTATTCACAATAGCCAAAAAGTGGAAATAACTCAAATTCCCATTAACTGATGATTGGATAAACCATATGTGGTATATCTATACAGTGGAATAATACTTATAAATAAAAATTAATGATAAATGCTCCAGGATGGATGAAACCTGCAACTATTATGCTGAGTGAAGAAGTCAAACAGAAGATGCTATATATGGTATGATCCTACTTGTATGAAATGTCTAAAATAGACAAAACCCTGGTGATACAGTAAGTTAGTAGTTATCAGGACTAGGAGTAAAGAATGAGGAATAATTACTGTAAGGTTTTATAGGTGAGATAAACACGACAGCAGGTGAGGTAGGCACAAGGTGAGATTTATTAAAGGCACTCACCAGCAAAGTTTCAGGGCTCAGGAGAAGGGGAGCCAAGAAAGTCGTGCCAGGAGGAGGTGGGCACCCTGGGGCGAGGTTCCTCAACTCTGGAAAGGGGAGTGGGGGAAGTCACATTGGGTGGGAGTTGGCGGGGGTCTTTTATCAGGCCAAGGTAGGGCATGGGCTCATATCCATATTTGGTGATCGGAAGGTATGTGGTGAGGGCTCCCGATACTCCTATTTCCTGCATAGGTATCGGGTTACCTATGGAGATGTGAGCTGGGCTACACCCTTTTGGCAGGAGAGTCTAGGGTTAAGGAAGTGGGTGGTGGTGGGGGGGGGATTGGAAGATGGCTGCCCCGGCAGTCATTTCTATTGTTCCTCCTGCATTCCCAGAACTGCTGACCCAACAACTACCAATGAATATGAGCATCTTTTGGATGCAATGAAAATATTCTGGAATTAGATAGTGGTGATGATTGTACAATTTTGTGGATATACTAAGAACCATTCAGCTTTACACCTTAAGATATAAATTTTATGGTATGTGAATTATATCTCAATAAAAAGACCACAGCCAAAATAAAATTTTTTTAAAGATGCACAAAGACTGAAAGAATTGGGGCACCTGGGTGGCTCAGTGGGTTAAAGCCTCTGCCTTAGGCTCAGGTCATGATTCCAGGGTCCTGGGATAGAGCCCCACATCGGGCTCTCTGCTCAGCAGGAAGCCTGTTTCCTTCTCTCTCTGCCTGCTTCTCTGTGATCTCCATCTGTCAGATAAATAAAATCTTTAAAAAAAAAAAAATGAAAGGATTTATTCTTAGTAAACATTCACTTTGGGAAATTTTAAAGGCATTTCTTCAGGGAGAAAGAATATGATAACATATATAAACCTGTATTCAAACACTAGAAGAGCACCCAAAAAATGGTTACTACCTGAGTAAGTATATTAGAATTTTTCTTTTTATCATTACACCTAGTTAAAAGATAGTTGAGAGGAAATTTCCATTGTCTGCCGAAATGGAGTAACAGCCTTCCTACCCAAGACAACCGGGGGAAAAAAAAAAAAAAAAAAAAAGGCAGGGGTTAAAATGTAACAACCGAAAAACAACAACCAGAAAAAAAAAAAAAAAAAAAAAGTGGGGTTAAAATGTAACAAACAGTAGTTGTCCAAAGACTTGACTTTAGGTGAAAAAGGCAGTATTCCCTAAGAGACAGGGAATGATCCCTTTGGTTGCCCCAATTTACTCCTTAAGAAAACATCCTGGCTGGGACAGGAGGGACCCATGTGTACCTTGGCAAACTCCCTAAGTAGGTAAATTGAGAATTTGAGGACATCCAAGGCTAGATTTCACAGGACAGAGTGCTAGAGAGGAGAGATCTTGACAAAGGGATAACTTTATATATAGCAGGGGATTCCTGTTGAGTATTCAGCTGAGTACTGATTAGCACATGTGTGAATAATATACCTAAGGGGACAGGGGTTAAAAAAAAATGACCTTGTGCTAATGCAAGCATAATGTCTGTTTCCCCAAGCCAGACTAGAAAGAACTCTTAATTCAAAAGGTATTCAGTACTTGGAAAGGTTTTGCTTTGTTACTGGTGACTGATCCGCCAAGCATCAAGATTGATCTGATCAAGAAGAGAGATGGGCCTGTGTGATAGTTAATTTTCTGTGTCAATTTGGCTGTATCACAGTGTGCCCAGTTGTTAGGGTAAACATTGTTTTGGCTGTGCCTGTGAGGGTATTTCTGGATGAAATTAGCATTTAAATCAGTGACCCATTAAAGCAATCTGCCCTTCCCACCATGGGTAAGATTATAGTCCAATCCACTGAGGAACAAAAGGAGTAGGAAGGAAGAGGAACAAAAGGGAAGAGGAAGAATTTGGCCTTTCCTTCCTGATTGCAAGTGTCCTCTTTCATGCCCATCCTGCAATTAACGATCCCATCCTCCCCCACCTCCCCACCAGCCACCATAACGTTTGTTTCCTGTAGTGAAGAGTCTCTCATGGTTTGCCTCTCTCTCTGTGTTAACTTTCTTTTATGTTTCCTTTTTTTCCCCTGAGTTCATCTAGATGGGTGTTTCGTTTCCTTCCTGATTGCTTAAACTATGACATTTATATTCTGTCCCTGATGCTCCTGGTTCTCAGGCCTTCAGTCTCCTACTGAATGATACCACCAATTCTCCTAGGCCTCCAGCTTGCAGAAGGAAGACTGTGGGACTTTTCAGTTTCTATGACTGCATGAGCCAATTCTTTCTAATAAATCTCTTTCCCCCTCTCTCTCTCTGTTTATATATGTATAGTATTGATTCTCTTTCTCTGGAAAACCCTGGCTAATATGGCCTGCTTAACAGAACTAAAAAGTAAGACTACAAATAATCAAACTCTTTCCAAATAACTTTACTGCATCTCAGATTAAAACACAAGAATATTTATGGGAGTACAAATACATCCAGCAATTAACAAAATAGATTCCATAATGCTGTCATACAAAGAAGTTACCAGCATGAAAATAAGCAGCAAATATGACCAGAAATGAGGAGAAAAATCATTGAAAAACAATCTGACATTGACACTAATATTAGAATTAGGAGACAAAGGCACCAAAACAATTACTGTAAATATATTTTAAAAGTAAAGATACGAAACATTAAAAAGATCCAAATGAAATGTCTAAAGATAAGAAATAGAATGTATGAAATATATAATACACTAAGTGGGACTAATGAAAGATTACTCAGGAAAAAGATGTGTAATTTGATTCCTCTGATGGAAGGGGGTGGGGCAAAAGAAGAAATAATAGGTAATAATTTTCCAAATCTGATGACAACTCCAAACCCAGAGATCTAAGGTCAAGAAGTTTAAACAACAATAAACATGAAGAAAACTACCCCAAGGCAAATGTAATGATTAAGGCAAAATTTTAGATGCAGCTGGAAGAAAAGGACATAATATATAGAGATAAAGAAAAAAACATATATATACATATATATCATCAGAAACTGTAAAGGAGAATGGCTAACATCTTGAAATTACTAAAAGAAAAGCTCTCAAACTAGAATTTTATTCCTGTAAAAATAGCTTTCATTAAGAAAGGTGAAATAATGGCTTTTTTAGACATATATAAACTGACAAAATTAATCATTAGCAGAACTATACTAAGAGAAATACTATAGACATATTATACTATGCCTATAAATAGGCATAAGGAAAATGCTAACAAAATAGAAAAACAAACTATATATTAAAAGAAAATATTTACATATCATATGTCTACTAAAGGCCTTGTATCCAAATTATATAAACTCTGAAAACTCAATGTTTAAAAATCAGTTAAAAAAACGGCCAAAGAATATGAAAAAGATACTTTACTCAAGAAACTATATGGAAGACAAATAGGCACGTGAAATGATTCTTAACATTGGTAGTCATTAAATAAATATAAATTAACATCACAATGAGATATATATCTATTAGAATGGCTTTTAAAAACTGACAATGTGAAGTGTTGAGGAGAATATAACTCTGATACATTGCTGATAAAATGAAAAATGTTTCAGCTACTTTGAAAATCAGTTTTGTTTCTTTTATAGTGAAACACATACTTACCTTTCAACCCAGCCACCCTACACCTAAGTATTTGCCCAAGTGAATTGAAAACTTAGTATATAAAAAGTTCTAAATATGAAAAATCAGTATATGAATGCATGACTTTATTTATAATAGCCCCAAACTTGAAACAACCCAAATTTCCTTCAACGGGTGAATGGATAATCAAAATGTAGTACATCCATATGACTGAATACTACTCAACAATAAAAAGGAATTAATTATTCATAAATGTAAAACATCAATGAATCAACAGTACACATCTGGTAAGTGAAAAATGCCACACCCAAAGGCTACATGTTTATACCTCATTTTTATAACATTCTATAAAATAAAAGGCAAAACTAAAGGGAAAGAAAACAAATCAGTGGATATCAGGGGTTGGTGGTGGTGGAAGGTGCTATCTACAATGAAGAACAAGGCATTTTAGGTGGTTGAGGAAGATATTCTATACCTTATATTTTGTTGGTGGTGTTATAGGACTATATGTGTTTGTCAAACTCACAGAATTATATACCAAAAAGTGTGCTTTTTAATGTATATAAATTATGCTTGAATAAAATTCTGATTAAAAAAAATGAGATAATTTTGGAGAACAGATGGAACACTGGACTGGACAGAATCCTTAAAATACTCATATATTCAGGCAATAGATCATTTATATGTGCTTGTGGTTTGAAGGGATGGTTAAATATAGTGAGCCAATACAGACAGAAAGGTAATAAGGCTATGGGCCAACTATTGGGGATACCAAAATAAATACATTTCCATCCTTAAGAAGCTCATAGTTTACTGAGGGGAACAATCCCTTTAACTGTTATAACTAGGAAATAATGTTATTTGGTACCATAAAAGAGCTAAAATAATAAAGTATTCCTGAATCCTACAAGTGGGATAAATGACCAGACATAGGGGATAGGGCAGAAGACAGCCTGGAAAGGACGTAAGAAAGGATATAAAAAGAAATAAGGTTTTCATGAAGGGAAGAGGCTAATAAATAAGTTTTCATTTACCTAAAAAGTTTTTAAAAAGCTAACATAGGCATATTGGAACACATGCTTATGATACCAAATTCAAAATACCATGTAGATTTTTATTCATAAGTGTCATCTTTTATCAGTATTTGTAGATATTTATAGATACATTCTTTAAATCTATCAGCAAGTATATATGGATTATTTTAAAGCAGCAGCATAGCATATTATACACTTTAAATCTTATGTTTTCAATTAAAATGCATCATGGAGATTATTGCTTATCAGTATAAAACTAACCATAATAAAATCATTATAGTTATCATCTGCATTTTATTTTCTTACTGATAATTTTAAGGTTTGTAATTATTATTCTGCTTATTTTCATCATTACTTTTTAATAAAATATATCAATATTTCTATTTCTTTTGATAGTGGGAGTCTATGTATGAATAATGAGGCATACATCCATTTATTCTCACCTCCATTCCCTTCCTTTCAAATCTAACGTTAATAACTTATATTTTTTTTTATTTTGTTTTTAAATTATTTATTTATTTATTTATTTAAGAGCAAGAGAGAGGGCACAAGCACAAGGAGAAGCAGGCTCCCCACTGAACAGGGAGCCCAATGCAGGGTTGGATCCCAGGACCCTAGGTTCATGACCTGAACAAAAGGCAGACACCTTACTGACTGCCACCCAGGTGCCCCATATATTTTTGTAATTTTCTTGTTTGCCTTTTATCCCTCTCCTATTTATTTAACACTTTAATTGCTGGATACAACAGTGAACAAAGCAACAATAACAATAACAAATCATCATAGAGTTTACGTTCTAGTGTGAGGATATAGGCAATTAATAAATATAATATATATTATGCCATAAGATCTATGAGGAGGGGAAACAAACAAGTTGGAGTAACAGAATGTGCTAGAAGGAAGAGGGTAAATTGCAATTTTAATTAGATTCATCAAAGAAGAACTCACAAATTAGATGCCATTTCAGAAAAGGCAGTGGAAAGTAAGGGATTGAGCTTTTCTAATGTGCATTTCTCAGGGAACAGTATCCCTATAGTCTACTTCTTTGGCTTTTTTCATTTTCTGATGGGTTAACTTCTCACCCTTTAATTCCCAAATTTTCTTTAGATTTCTTCTACCATAATTTCTAAGAATTCTTTTTTATTTTCTTAGTGTTGCATTTACATAAAATTCTGTTCTCATTTTATGTGCATATCTTCTCCTCTCTGGGGATATTATATTTTTTAATGATTTCTTGTATTTTATATATTTCAAGATATTTCATATCTTGCATGTGTATTTAAGTCTAAAATGAGTCTCTTATAACAGTTTCTTGTCATTCCCCTTTCCTTTGTTATGCCCGAGTTTTCACGTCCGAGAGACCACCAAGGAGCCAACACCGATGCAATCACACGAGGATTTATTTAACAAGCTTAAGCTTGGGCCCAAGTATACCCGACACAGCAGAGTAGGGACTTGGACCCTGAACCAGATTATAGTCAGAGTTTTTAAAGGCAGAGTAGGGGTGGACTTAGCGGTGGGTGAGGACAAAGGGGATTATGGATGATGTAAGTCTCTAAGGAATTTTGGAAGCAAGGTCTCCAGGACCTTGAGGGACTAGTTATTGTTGGGAGAAAGGTTATTTATTACTACAAATAAAAATCTTCTCGTGAGACCCTTTAGATGTATATCAGTGGGCCATATGCTTGGGAATGATTCTCGACGCTATCTTGGAGGTTTAGAGTTAAAGTTTCACATTTCTCCTATCAAGTGTCCTTGTTAGTGAGATTTAGGTTTAGAAGAAATTTAACTTTATTTCCATTTCCTTCCACCTCAGCCTCCTTTAATTTTATGGTGGGGAGGGCGACATTAGGCCTTGTGGAACTGAGTTATTTGCCTCTAGAAATTGGGCTATTGTTAAGATAGCTTCTTTGTTGTAAATCTCTAGGACATTTGTAAATCAAGGGAGACTCCTGTCTTGCAGGACTGTGATCTCTGCAAGTTAACTATTTGTTTTTCTTTTAGAGCAGCCAGGGGTGGCTGAGGAATGTCATACATACTACCGAGGGGAGGGGAGCGGGTGGAGAGGGGGTGCAAGGTGCCAGCTTTTGCTTTGTCAAGATGGCTGTACTTATGTCAGGACTAGACTCGAGGTGGGTACAGCCTTTTTTTTCTTGGCCTCCACACCTTTTGTCTCTCATTTTGCAATGTCTTCTCAAAGGTTATATATTCATATTTCAGACTAAAGCATTAAAAACTTAATGGTAAGCTACATCAACTGATGGATTATTTGTGCAGATTGATCAGATGACAATCAGGGCTTTTTACTGGGGCAGTTCCAGATACTTGCATTTACAAGCAATTTTTTTCTATGACTTCTTTGTTTGATACACAGATTTGTACTTAATCCCACTGTTTTTAATAGAGCATATCTTCCTCACGCTCCCCGTTTTCTGCTCTGCCTGAGTCTGGGGCTTTTAGATCAGTTTCTCCAAAGAATGCATCTATAGTCTAATAAGGATAATCACCTTGCTTGGAGATGTGGAGGAAAGGGTCCGGCTGGCTTACCTTCTCCATGAATGGGCTTTATGCCCCTTGTTTAACCTGAAAAGAGCATCCTCAAGAGACTCTGCAGCCAGGTGCCGCTTACTTCTTACTGGATTCTCACTCAATAAGTATTTTTATTTTCTCAGCTCTGCTAAAGATTCCATCCACCTTTTCTTCTTTTTTATTTGTATTTCTTTATCTGCAAAACATGAGGAAAAACAGCCAGCTAGAAGCCTTCCCAGGATGATTATGAACATGAAGTAAAATAATGGACTTGAAGGCTTCTTTTAACCTCTGCAAACAACTTTGGTCTCCTCTCTCTGCTCATGGTTGTCCAGTTGCCTTCTTTTAATTCCTTTAACACTTCATAAGGCTTCTTGGATTTGGGCCTGTCTCACATGTTCTTCCATCTATCTGGAACGATATTTCTTCCATCTTTTCTTGTCTTTTTTTGGTATAACATCTAATACATTCACAATTACAAAATTGTAGAGAATTGTAATTTTGTGAATATTAAACCAACACCCAACCCAGAAAATAAAATTTTACTTAATTTACTTTCATTTAAATTCATTAGCATTACCTCTAAATTTACCTCTGTGACTGTCTTCTAAGCCAATCCCTTTCAAAATTAATCCTTATCCCACATTCTAAAATTTATTCCTTTTCTATTTAAAATTATTCTATCACATATTTGTATATAAGTTAACATTATATTTAGTATATTTTATTAGGGTTTTATAAATAGTATTATACTGTATGCAGTGATCTGGATCATGCTTTTCTCTCTCAATATCATGCTTTCATGCTTCATTCATGTTATTCAATAGTTCATTTATTTTCATTGCTGTAAGATATGTTATTATACTCAAATTCTGTAATTTTCTATATATTTTCTAATGACTTTATTTTTTTAATTCTAGTATAATTAACATATAGTATTACATTAGCTTTAGGTTACAATATAGTGATTCGACAATTCTATACATTACTTAGTGCTCATCATGTTAAGTGTACTCTTAATCTCCTCCACCTATTTCACCCATTCTCCCCACCCCCACCTCCCTTGTGGTAACCATCAGTTTGTTTCTATATTTAATAATCTGTTTTTTGGGATGCTGGGTGACTCAGCTGGTTGAGTATCCAACTCTTGATTTCAACTCAGGTCATGATCTCAGGGTTGTGAGACTGAGCCCCATACTGGGCTCTGTACTTATCAAGGAGCCTTCTTGAGGTAGGCCTCTATTGCTAAAACTTCCCTCTTAGAACAGCTTTTGCTGAATCACAAAGTTATTGACCATTTGTGTTTTCAATTTCATTTGTCTTCATGTATTTTTTTAATTTCTTTTTGATTTCTTGGTTGACTCATTCATTGTTTAGCATATTATTTAACCTCCACATATTTGTATTCTTTCCAGATGTTTTTTGTGGTTGATTTCTAATTTCATAGCATTGTGCTAAGAACAGTTGCATGGTATGACTTCAGTCTGAATTTATTGAGATTTGCTTTGTGGCCTAAAGTGTGATCTATTCTAGAGAGTGTCCATGTGCAATTGAAGAGAATGTGTATTCTACTGTTTGGGGATGAAATGTTCTGAATAACTGTAAGATTCATCAGATCCAACGTGTCATTCAAAACCACTGTTTCCTTGTTGATTTTCTGTTTGGATGATCTATCCATTGATGTGAGTGGTGTGTTAAAGTCCCCTACCATCACTATATTACTATTAATTACTTGTTTGTTAACAGCTGCTTTATATATTTGGGTGCTCCCATGATGGGTGTATAAATATTTATAGTTATTCTATCTTCTTGCTGAGTCGTTCTCTTTATGATTATATAGTATCCTTCTTTGTCTCTTGCTGCAGTCTTTGTTATAAAGTCTATTTATTGATATAAATTTTGCCATCCTAGCTTTCTTTTCATTTCCATTTACAAGATAAATACTTTTCCACCCCTTCACTTTCAGTCTGCACGTGTATTTAAGTCTAAAATGAGTCCCTTATAACAACATATGGATGTGTCTTGCTTCTTTATCCATTCTGTCACTCCATGTCTTTTGATTGGAATGTTTAGAAAGTTTACATTCAATGTAATTATTGGCAAGTATGTACTTACTGACCTTTTGTTACTTGCTTAATGATTATTTTTATAGTTTCCCTGCTCTTCCTTTTCTTTTTTTTCTTCTGTCTTCTATCATGTTTGCTGGCTTTCTTTAGTGATATACTAAAATGATAGTGTGTGTGTGTGGTTACCATTAGATTTGTATGTAATATATTCTGTATACAGCAGTCAACATTAAGATGATGGCTACTTAAGTTTGAATCCATTCTAAGAGCACTACATTTTTTTAAATAATTTTATTTTTTATAAATATATATATATATATATATATATATATATATATTCCCCCCCCCAGGGGTACAGGTCTGTGAATCTCCACGTTTACAAACTTCACAGCACTCACCATAGCACATACCCTACCCAATGTCCATAACCCCCCCTCTCCCAACCCCCCTCTGCCCAGCAACCCTCAGTTCATTTTGTGAGATTAAGAGTCACTTATGGTTTGTCTCCCTCCCAATCCCAACTTGTTTCATTTACTCTTCTCCTACCCCATTAACCCCCCATGTTGCATCTCCTCTCCCTCATATCAGGGAGATCATATGATAGTTGTCTTTCTCTGATTGACTTATTTTGCTAAGCATGATACCCTCTAGTTCCATCCACGTTGTCGCAAATGTCAAGATTTCATTTCTTTTGATGGCTGCATAGTATTCCATTGTATATATATACCACTTCTTCTTTATCCATTCGTCTGTTGATGGACATCTAGGTTCTTTCCATAGTTTGGCTATTGTAGACATTGCTGCTATAAACATTCGGGTGCACGTGCCCCTTCGGATCACTACGTTTGTATCTTTAGGGTAAATACCCAGCAGTGCAATTGCTGGGTCATAGGGTAGTTCTATTTTCAACATTTTGAGGAACCTCCATGCTGTTTTCCAGAGTGGTTGCACCAGCTTGCATTCCCACCAACAGTGTAGGAGGGTTCCCCTTTCTCCGCATCCTCGCCAGCATCTGTCATTTCCGGACTTGTTAATTTTAGCCATTCTGACTGGTGTGAGGTGGTATCTCATTGTGGTTTTGATTTGTATTTCCCTGATGCCGAGTGATATGGAGCACTTTTTCATGTGTCTGTTGGCCATCTGGATGTCTTCTTTGCAGAAATGTCTGTTCATGTCTTCTGCCCATTTCTTGATGGGATTATTTGTTCTTTGGGTGTTGAGTTTGCTAAGTTCTTTATAGATTCTGGACACTAGCCCTTTATCTGATATGTCGTTTGCAAATATCTTCTCCCATTCTGTCAGTTGTCTTTTGGTTTTGTTAACTGTTTCCTTTGCTGTGCAAAAGCTTTTGATCTTGATAAAATCCCAATAGTTCATTTTTGCCCTTGCTTCCCTTGCCTTTGGTGATGTTCCTAGGAAGATGTTGCTGCGGCTGAGGTCGAAGAGGTTGCTGCCTGTGTTCTCCTCAAGGATGTTGATGGATTCCTTTCTCACATTGAGGTCCTTCATCCATTTTGAGTCTATTTTCGTGTGTGGTGTAAGGAAATGATCCAATTTCATTTTTCTGCATGTGGCCGTCCAATTTTCCCAACACCATTTATTGAAGAGGCTGTCTTTTTTCCATTGGACATTCTTTCCTGCTTTGTCAAAGATTAGTTGACCATAGAGTTGAGGGTCTATTTCTGGGCTCTCTATTCTGTTCCATTGATCTATGTGTCTGTTTTTGTGCCAGTACCATGCTGTCTTGATGATGACAGCTTTGTAATAGAGCTTGAAGTCCGGAATTGTGATGCCACCAACTTTGGCTTTCTTTTTCAATATTCCTTTGGCTATTCGCGGTCTTTTCTGGTTCCATATAAATTTTAGGATTATTTGTTCCATTTCTTTGAAAAAAATGGATGGTACTTTGATAGGAATTGCATTAAATGTGTAGATTGCTTTAGGTAGCATAGACATTTTCACAATATTTATTCTTCCAATCCAGGAGCATGGAACATTTTTCCATTTCTTTGTGTCTTCCTCCATTTCTTTCATGAGTACTTTATAGTTTTCTGTGTATAGATTCTTAGTCTCTTTGGTTAGGTTTATTCCTAGGTAACTTATAGTTTTGGGTGCAATTGTAAATGGGATGGACTCCTTAATTTCTCTTTCTTCTGTCTTGTTGTTGGTGTAGAGAAATGCGACTGATTTCTGTGCATTGATTTTATATCCTGACACTTTACTGAATTCCTGTACAAGTTCTAGCAGTTTTGGAGTGGAGTCTTTTGGGTTTTCCACATATAATATCATATCATCTGCGAAGAGTGATAGTTTGACTTCTTCTTTGCCAATTTGGATGCCTTTAATTTCTTTTTGTTGTCTGGTTGCTGAGGCTAGGACTTCTAGTACTATGTTGAATAGCAGTGGTGATAACGGACATCCCTGCCGTGTTCCTGACCTTAGCGGAAAAGCTTTCAGTTTTTCTCCATTGAGAATGATATTTGCGATGGGTTTTTCACAGATGGCTTTGATAATATTGAGGTATGTGCCCTCTATCCCTACACTTTGAAGAGTTTTGATCAGGAAGGGATGCTGTACTTTGTCAAATGCTTTTTCAGCATCTATTGAGAGTATCATATGCTTCCTGTTTTTTCTTTTATTAATGTGTTGTATCACATTGATTGATTTGCGGATGTTGAACCAACCTTGCAGCCCTGGAATAAATCCCACTTGGTCGTGGTGAATAATCCTTTTAATGTACTGTTGAATCCTATTGGCTAGTATTTTGGTGAGAATTTTTGCATCTGTGTTCATCAAGGATATTGGTCTGTAGTTCTCTTTTTTGATGGGATCCTTGTCTGGTTTGGGGATCAAGGTGATGCTGGCCTCATAAAATGAGTTTGGAAGTTTTCCTTCCATTTCTATTTTTTGGAACAGTCTCAGGAGGATAGGAATTAGTTCTTCTTTAAATGTTTGGTAGAATTCCCCCCGGGAAGCCATCTGGCCCTGGGCTTTTGTTTGTTTGGAGATTTTTGATGACTGTTTCAATCTCCTTATTGGTTATGGGTCTGTTCAGGCTTTCTATTTCTTCCTGGTTCAGTTGTGGTAGTTTATATGTCTCTAGGAATGCATCCATTTCTTCCAGATTGTCAAATTTGTTGGCATAGAGTTGCTCATAATATGTTCTTATAATTGTCTGTACTTCTTTGGTGTTCGTTGTGATCTCTCCTCTTTCATTCATGATTTTATTTATTTGGGTCCTTTCTCTTTTCTTTTTGATAAGTCTGGCCAGGGGCTTATCAATCTTGTTAATTCTTTCAAAGAACCAGCTCCTAGTTTCGTTGATTTGTTCTATTGTTTTTTTGGTTTCTATTTCATTGATTTCTGCTCTGATCTTTATGATTTCTCTTCTCCTGCTGGGTTTAGGGTTTCTTTCTTGTTCTTTCTCCAGCTCCTTTAGGTGTAGGGTTAGGTTGTGTACCTGAGACCTTTCTTGTTTCTTGAGAAAGGCTTGTACCGCTATATATTTTCCTCTCAGGACTGCCTTTGTTGTGTCCCACAGATTTTGAACTGTTGTATTTTCATTATCATTTGTTTCCATGAATTTTTTCAATTCTTCTTTAATTTCCTGGTTGACCCATTCATTCTTTAGAAGGATGCTGTTTAGTCGCCATATATTTGGGTTCTTTCCAAATTTCCTCTTGCGATTGAGTTCTAGCTTCAGAGCATTGTGGTCTGAAAATATGCAGGGAATGATCCCAATTTTTTGATAACAGTTAAGACCTGATTTAGAACCAAGGATGTGATCTATTCTGGAGAATGTTCCATGTGCACTAGAGAAGAATGTGTATTCTGTTGCTTTGGGATGAAATGTTCTGAATATATCTGTGATGTCCATCTGGTCCAGTGTATCATTTAAGGCCTTTATTTCCTTGTTGATCTTTTGCTTGGATGATCTGTCCATTTCAGTGAGGGGAGTGTTAAAGTCCCCTACTATTATTGTATTATTGTCGATGTGTTTCTTTGATTTTGTTATTAATTGGTTTATATAGTTGGCTGCTCCCACGTTAGGGGCATAGATATTTAAAATTGTTAGATCTTCTTGTTGCACAGATCCTTTGAGTATGATATAGTGTCCATCTTCATCTCTTATTATAGTCTTTGGCTTAAAATCTAATTGATCTGATATAAGGATTGCCACTCCTGCTTTCTTCTGATGTCCATTAGCATGGTAAATTCTTTTCCACCCCCTCACTTTAAATCTGAAAGTGTCGTCGGGTTTAAAATGAGTTTCTTGTAGGCAACAGATAGATGGGTTTTGTTTTTTTATCCATTCTGATACCCTGTGTCTTTTGATTGGGGCATTTAGCCCATTAACATTCAGGGTAACTATTGAGAGATATGAATTTAGTGCCATTGTATTGCCTGTAAGGTGACTGTTATTGTATATTGTTTCTGTTCCTTTCTGATCTACTACTTTTAGGCTCTCTTTGCTTAGAGGACCCCTTTCAATATTTCCTGTAGAGCTGGCTTGGTGTTTGCAAATTCTTTCCGTTTTTGTTTGTCCTGGAAGCTTTTAATCTCTCCTTCTATTTTCAATGATAGCCTAGCTGGATATAGTATTCTTGGCTGCATGTTTTTCTCATTTAGTACTCTGAATATATCATGCCAGCTCTTTCTGGCCTGCCAGGTCTCTGTGGATAAGTCTGCTGCCAATCTAACATTTTTACCATTGTATGTTACAGACTTCTCCCGGGCTGCTTTCAGGATTTTCTCTTTGTCACTAAGACTTGTAAATTTGACTATTAGGTGACGGGGTGTGGACCTATTCTTATTGATTTTGAGTGGGGTTCTCTGAACCTCCTGGATTTTGATGCTTGTTCCCTTTGCCATATTGGGGAAATTCTCTCCAATAATTCTCTCCAATATACCTTCTGCTCCCCTCTCTCTTTCTTCTTCTTCTGGAATCCCAATTATTCTAATGTTGTTTCGTCTTATGGTGTCACTTATCTCTCGAATTCTGCCCTCGTGGTCCAGTAGTTGTTTGTCCCTCTTTTGTTCAGCTTCCTTATTCTCTGTCATTTGGTCTTCTATATCGCCAAATCTTTCTTCTTCCTCATTTATCCTAGCAGTGAGAGCCTCCATTTTTGATTGCACCTCATTAATAGCTTTTTTTAATTTCAACTTGATTAGATTTTAGTTATTTTATTTCTCCAGAAAGGGCTTTTATATCTCCCGAGAGGGTTTCTCTAATATCTTCCATGCCTTTTTCGAGCCCAGCTAGAACCTTGAGAATCGTCATTCTGAACTCTAAATCTGACATATTACCAATGTCTGTATTGATTAGGTCCTTAGCCTTTGGTACTGCCTCTTGTTCTTTTTTTTGTGGTGAATTTTTCCGCCTTGTCATTTTGTCCAGATAAGAGTATATGAAGGAGTAAGTAAAATACTAAAAGGGTGGCAACAACCCCAGGAAAATATGCTTTAGCCAAATCAGAAGAGATCCCAAATCGTGAGGGGGGGGGGCGAGGGGATAAAAAGAGGTTCAGAAAGAAAAAAAAAAAAAAAGAAAAAAGAAACAAATAAAAAAAGAAAACCAATAATGAAAAAAATATAAAAAGGAAAAAATATATATATATTAGATAAACTAGTTAAAAAACGTTAAAAAAGAAAAGGGTAAAAGTTTAAAAAAAATTTAGCAGAAGAAGAGAAAAAAAATTGAAAAAGAAAAAAAAATTAAATTAACTGCAAGGCTAAAGAATCATGGGGAGAAAGCCATGAGTTCCGTGATTTGCTTTCTCCTCCTCTGGAATTCCGCTGCTCTCCTTGGTATTGAAACTGCACTCCTCGGTACGTAAACTTGGTCCTGGCTGGGTTTCTTGTTGATCTTCCGGGGGAGGGGCCTGTTGTAGTGATTCTCAAGTGTCTTTGCCCCAGGCGGAGTTGCACCGCCCTTACCAGGGGCCGGGCTGAGTAATCCGCTCGGGTTTGCTTTCGGGAGTTTTTGTTCCCTGAGCGCTTTCCGTAGAGTCCGGAGGACGGGAATGAAGATGGCGGCCTCCCAGTCTCCGGCCCGGTGGAGCCGAGAGCTCGGGGTCCCACTCCTCAATGCGCCCTCAGGGAACAGCGTCCAATTACTCCTGTCTGCCTGGCCTCCAGCCGCGCTCCGAGCTCACCGAGCCTGCAACCGGTTCAAGGTAAGCCCGAGCTGTGAGCTCACTCCTCGGCTCCGTCTCTGTAGCCGGCTTCCCCATTCTAATACCTGCGAGCTCTGCGACACTCAGGCACCCCGATCCTTCTGTGACCCTGCGGGACCTGAGGCCACACTGGCCCCGCGTGGGCTTCACCCCAGTTAAGCCTCTGGAGTGATGTCCCTCAGCGGAACAGACTTTTAAAAGTCCTGATTTTGTGCTCCGTTGCTCCGCCGCTTGCCGGGAGCCGGCCCCTCCCCCCGGGGTCTATCTTTCCGTCCCTTTGGATTCACTTCTCCGCCAGTCCTACCTTTCAGAAAGTGGTTGATTTTCTGTTTCTAGAATTGCTGTTCTTCTTCTCTTCGATCTCCCGTTGGATTTGTAGGTGTTTGCAATCTTTAGATAAGCTATCTAGCTGATCTCCCACAACCTGAAGTAGTCTCAGCTGCTACTTCTCCGCCATCTTGACTCCTCCCCCAGAGCACTACATTTTTACTCCTTTTCCCCCACAATTTAGGTATATGGTATCACACTTTAAATTCTTTCATTTTGTGAATGCCTTGACTGATTTTCATAGATTTACTTAATTTTACTGCTTTTGAGCTTCCTACTTTTCTAACTCCTGCTTATGGTGTTTCCCTTCCACTCAAAGGGTCCTCTTTTCCATTCTTATAGGGCTGGTTTAGTGGTGATTAATTGCTTTAACTTTTGTTTGGGAAACTCTTTATCTTCTTCTATTCTGAATGATAGCCCTGCTAGTTAGAGTATTCTTGGTTGCAGATTTTTTCCTTCTAGTACTTTGAATATATAATGCTACTTCCTCTGGGCCTGTAATATTTCTGCTGAAAATCTGCTGATAGCCATAGGGAGTTTCCTTTGTATGTACCTGCTTTCTTTTCTCTTGGTGCTTTTGAAATTCTCTATCACTACCTTTCGCCATTTTAATTACTAAGTGTCTTGGTGTGGACCTCTTTGTGTTGATTTTGCTAGGGTCTCTCTCTGCCTCTTGGGTCTGAATTTCTGTGTCCTCCCCCAAATTTTCAGTTTTCAACTATTATTTCTTCAAATAAATTTTCTGTCCCCTTCTCTCTCTCTTCTCTTTCTGGGATCTCTATACTGCAAGGTTATGATGATGATGTCCCTGAGTTCCTTAAGTTTATTTTTATTTTTTTATTATTTTTCTCTCTTCCATTCAGCTTGATTACTTTCCATTACTCTGCCCTCCATCTCACGGATCCTTTCTTCTGCTTCTTCTAGTCTACTACTTAAAGAAGAAATATATCTTTAAGTATATTTTTAATTTCAATTATTGAATTATTCTTCTCTGATTCTTTTTTATGTTTCCTATCTCTCTTTGAGTGTCTCTGTGAAGCCCTCCACTCTTTTCTCAAGTCCAGTGAATATATTTATGAACATTACTTTCAATTCTCTATCATGCATCTTATTCATCTCCATTCCATTTAGCTCTCTTGCTGTGATTTTGTCCTCTTCTCTCATTTGGAATATATTCCTCTATCTCGTCATTTTGCTATGTCTGTTTCTATCTGTTAGGAAAGTCAGGTATGTCTCCTGCTCTTGAAAATAGTGGCCTTATGAAGAAGTCTTATAGTGCCCATCAGTATAATGTTCCCTGTTCACCAGAACCTGGAGCTTCAGGGATATGTCATGTGTGTCTAAGCCATTTTTGCCTTCAGCTTAGTTGTCCGAAGTATATCTCTTTGCTTGTTGTGAAAAGGGTTTGGTCCCTGTGTTGTTAGTGGGCCAGTCTGGGACCACCTTGGGCTTGAGTTGGGTCAGACTAAGGGTTTGCCAGAGCTGTGGTCCCGAGTGGTGATGTCATTTTGGGGGGCTGTTTGCACTCCACCAGGCTTGTGGTGCTTTTTGGAAAATTCCTGTGGAGGAAGAGTTGGAGGGAATGGGTTCACAGAAGAATGTATGGACAGGGCACACTGTTAACAAGCTAGGTGGAGAGTTTTCATATTGTGCTGGTTCCTCCAGGGTCTGTGTGTTTAGCCTGATCAGCAGGGTAGTGAAGTGGCAACCTTCAGCTCTTTTGTTCTTAAACTCCCCAAAATCCTTACCCTTCTAGCACATGTTCTGAGATTAATAAATAAATCTCCTTCCAGTATACCCCACGTGTTTTTTCAAACTACTGCTTCTATACTATATCTCAGCAGGACTGTTTGTTGTGCTTAAGGGCAGACACTCAGTTTCCTATTGCCTTCCACCATTCCCAGAGCTGCCTGCTGATTTTTAAAGTTCCAGGTATTAAGCCCCAGTGATTGTTAGACCTCTTTGGTTTTCAAAACCAAATATTATGGAGATTCATCTTCCATGTGTGGATGCCCCATGCCTGGGGGGGTGTCTGGTCATCTCCCTTCTACATGACTGCTGCATTCATCTCCTGATGACAGTCCTGTGAATCAGTCTGGCTCCACACCAAGTCTTTGCTCTTCCGACCCCATTTTTATATGGCTTCTTCTCCACGTTTAGCTGTGAAGAGTCTATTCTGACAGTCTTTGGGGAATTTATTTACACTGATGTGAATGTACTCTAGTTATAATGGTGGGAGGAGGGAAGCTTAAGGTCCTCCTATTCCACCATCTTCCCTGGAAGTCTGTCTTATGTTTATTCATTCATTAGTTGATGGACATTTGGGTCGTTTTTACTTTTTGGCTATTATAAATGCTGCTATGAATATCTGTTTACATGTTTTTGCATGAACAAATATTTTCATTCCTCTTAAGAAATGAAAGAGTGGAATTACTGCATTATATGGTAATTCTGTTTTACTTTTTGAGAACCACTAAACTAAAAAAACCACTAAAACTAAAATATAAAATTGTGCCAATTTATATTCCCATCACCAATATATGTCTCCATTATATTTTAAACTCAATGAGGAGAAGAACTCTTATCTGTTTTGTTCACCATTATATACCCAGTACCTAGGGTATAAAGCCTGATACATAGAACATTCTTGACATAGATATATAGATTAAATAAATGAAATGGTATAGATATTTTTCAAAACTATATTCCTAGCACATATAGAAAGTGTTCAGTAAATGTTAATACTATTATTACCTCTTGAATTTACACTTTCTTGAGCCTGAGTCTATGTCACAGAGTTAAAATTAAGCCAAAATTTGTCTGAATTATGTGTCTGATGATTTCAGGAAAGAATGCCTGATAAAATTGATCTGAATCTTACTGGCAACTACTCTGCCTGCAATAAGAAATATTGGAATATTGAATAATTTGCCAATCCTGCAAACTACTTACAGCTATACAAGAAGAGCAGCAGCGTAAAATTGTGACTCAGGGAAAATAGCACTAGACTCTCAACCTCCTCTTGGATGAATAGCTGAAGTGATCTCAAAGTGTGGAAAACAGTTGAGTGATCTCAAAGCTCCCATCCAATCAGGTGATAAGGAAATTTAAAAGTGTGTTAGATAGCAAAATATTATACCTACTCCAACAGCCTGCTATTTAGTGTCATTCCCCAATCCATTTTGTATCTACTAGCCCAAATTATCTTTTATCATGAACCATAATTATCCCACTTTGCTATTAACACCTCACTGCTTTTAGTATTTTGTTTAAACACTAATATATTCTACAGGTACTATATAAAGGCATTCATGACTAACAGTTATAGACATAGCTAAATGGCCCAGATTCAATTTTTGGTTTTACTCTTTCCTAGCTGGATGAATTGAGGAGTTGTTAAGTTACCTAAGCCTCAGATGTTTCATGTGGAAACTAGAATAATAGCAGTAATATTTGCTTTATGGATTTGTTTTATTAAGTACATCTATATCTATACCTATATAAATATAGATAGGTTCATATATGGAGATATTCATATATATAGACATACCTATAGATATAGATGATATAGATATAGATATAGATACGGATATATCATAATAACTTAGAAGAGTACTTGGCACACATTAAGTACTCTCTAAGTGCTAATTGCTATCATTTTAATTGTTTTCCTTATGTAGTTATTGGCCCTTGTACACCTTTCCAGTCTTTTCAAATGCTATTGGCTTATCCCTTGCTATGGCCCAGACACACCAGACTTCTCTTTGCTCCTCAAATATGCCATGGCTTTCCTGTTTCCTTTGCCTGAGGCACGTACTCCATCTTATAGGTAGTTAATATGTCACCTTCAGTTTCATCTTCCATGGTTCTTACTCATGGGGTCTTGTAGGTTCTTTTCCTTTATACAAGCTTTCAAAATTATATTCAACTGCTTAAATTCTATTCATAATTTTTTAAATTTCTGTGTCTCACCCACTTGACTGAAAACTCCCTTACAAATGGTACTGTATTCCCTCTGCTAAAGGGATGAATAACTGATGGAAGTCATCACATGGATAAATTTTGAATAAGTAAATAAGATAACAGAGAAACTTGTAAAAATGACTACTTTAAAAGAGAAAAGCAGAGGCTGAGTAAAAAGAGACATAAGCTCTTAAAATATCAAGCTTTGCCTATGGTATTATCACTCATCTCAGAACACATCATGGGTCCCCAAAAATCATTCTTGCCTTGACCCTCCCTGCCCCTCATCTTTGTCTCCTAGTCCTGGACTTCTTTAACCCAGATCTTCTCATGTGCTTACCCATTTGCTTTAGATCACTCACTCTGACTTCCGCAACTTAAAACTATTGTTCATCCTATTCCTTTAGTAAACCCTTTTGGGCAACAGTTTTGCTCTAAAACAATTTGGTTGTTTACACCCTTGCCAAATCTCACACTGTGCTTTAGATTTCATTTCCCATGTCCACATCTAAACTCCTTCCCTTGGGAAATCAGTTCCAGATGTACCAAGATGTATCCTGACAGCAAAAGGGACCATGGGAACAAAATCAGAATTAGCGATCACAACACAGCTACCAGATCTAAGACAGTGACATAATCCTAAACCCCAGAGGGCCAGCTTTGATTGACATTAGTTCGGAAATCAGATCTGAACAAGGGCTCCCAGTTGCTCTCATATAAGCAGAGTAAAAAAAAAAATTGGAGGGGCTCAAGTAGGTCAGGCCATATCCCAGTAAATTTGACCTGATTCTATAAAAACACAGCCTTTTCCTCCTTTACAAATTGGTCTACAGCTGATCCAAAATATTCCAACTTCAAGCATAATAATAAGTAGAGGATCCATTTCTCTCATTGTGTAAAGCATAATTCAAATTTAGAAGTATTTATAGCATATGCATACAATCTGTAACAAGAGACTATTCCTAAAATGTTTCAATTTCAGGATATTTCTCATACTCAGGTTGCCTGAGGAATGTTGGGAGGCTGAGGTCTCCTAAACCATCTTGACAAGCTTTACAAAAATGACTGCGCTTTTGTTTTTGTTTTTATGTACTAAAATCTTCAGTGGATTTTAATCTTAAGCTTTAGCGGGACAAAATTCCTAAACAAAATATGTGTTCAAAACTCTGTCCCAGACACTTTATGACCTTGGCAGGTCACTTCATTTTTTTTCTTTAGTCCTAGTTTGTTTCCCCTTTAAAAAAAATAATAATAGTAAAGGTAATTAACTTACTGTATCATTGTGGCGATTTATTAAATTAATAAAAAATATATATTTACAATTTCTGATGCAGCACCTGCAACACTAACCATAAAGGTAAGATAAAGGGTGTTAGGTATCTTCAAGTAAATACATATTTGAACACAGACTAGGAATATTATCTGGTAGATGATAATGGCTATTGATCTATAAATTCTGCCCTATGGACCTTTTAGTGCAGTGAGAGATGTAAGAAACATATAAAAATGGTAGCAGTACTAACAATAGTATTTCTACTTAAGGGTAGTACTGAACCTTCAAAAATATAGGTGTCATTTCTCCCTAGGATGGTTGGAAAAGGTGGGATTTGAACATGGCCTATAATTATGGGAACAGGAAAAGCAAAGGCTGATAAATTGGGGGAAATAACTTAAACAATAGGTTAAATACACACTGAATAGAATACCAGTTTGTAGAGATGACCAATTCATCTAGGGAACAATCGAGTTAAGGCTAAGAAGGTTAGGGCCATATTGTAGAGATGTGGGAGGCCAGGCTGATGTTTGGATTTGATATGTAGGCAGTGGGTATCAATGATTGGTGTTGAGTAGTAAAACAGCATGTTTAGACATTGTTTTAAAAGAACTAGACTTGTTATTGGAAGGAAAAGTTGGAAGAGGAAATCATAGAGAGGCATCTGTTACAAAGCCTGGAGGCACTGAAACATCTAAACCATTAATACCTATACCACAACTGAGATAACAAAATTGGTGATAGTAAAGTTGTCTATGTTTCCGCTCTCATCTGTCTTAAGTCAGGATACCAAAGCACATGAGTAACCTTACATTCTAGTCCAAAAAACCCAAGAGGAAAATGGTTAGGCTAAGAGCAAGAACCTCTATATCAATAATAAAGGGCATCAGAGCTCTGAAAGGAGAATGCTATTGCCAGCAAATGACCCCAGTGAAGTGCTGTTTTGAATGACTTTACCTTTTAAGAGTCTTGTGCTACTGCCCTATTATGTATTCTAGAGACAACATTTTAGATACTTGCACTTTATTGAGCATAATGACAAGTTTCAAGAAATTCAGTTTTCCTCTTCTGTTAGCAAAAAGAGCATGGGTGCTTGATAACATACTCCTGAAAACTTTTCTGCCAGTTTATGATACTGTCCCCAAGAACTCCAAGAATATTAACTTTTAAGAGGAGCACTGAAATTTAGGAAGAGAAAATGCCAGTATAGAGTTAGAGTGTCTCTCTCTTACTGGCTTCAAAATACTTTACAAAGATAATCTCAAAGGTCTTTACAAGAAAGCAGATAGTTGATAACTACTGTCATTCTGTTGAGTAAAAGTGGGTGATCAGGTGTAGACAGGTGAAAGTGAAGGTCACCTTCATAAATTCAATGACAGGGTCATTTCAACACTTTGTCAATACACAGTAAGAATTGAGAGCTGCTGCTGAGTTACACTTTAAAGATTAGAGGGAGAAACCTTTTGTAATAATCAATCCATGCCTTGGCTGCTCAGTGATGTTTCCTGCTTTTACATTTTTTTTTTTTTTGAAAGATAGTAAAAATTGGTAGATGCAAAGGTAACTAAGAATTTGACTTTCCCAACATCTTCTTAGGAGTAAGGTCTTAAATGACTTGATCAGCCAATTTATTGGCTCTTTACAATATCCAATGATAGCTACAGATTAGTCTAGGCTTTCTTGGTTTGAAAGCAACAAGATTACTCATTGAATGAATATCAGGTAGCAAGCTAGGGAGATGCAAAGATGAGTTATAATTAGTGTTGTAAATAACATGCTACAGGGAGCAGAAGAGAAAAGAAAAGCATTTTCACTGGCCTGAGACAAGGGACTGGTTCTTTATAGAAGTAGTATGTATTAGCTAATAAGTTGTAGGTGCTGCAGAATTTGAGTTAGAAATGAAACTCTACAGCATCTAATCAATTTGCACTCTTAATAGAATGCAATCATAAATATATACCAATGTACTTTGAAAACATGCAAAATCTTTTCAGGTATATAGCGTTTATTTGTTTGTTTTTGTCATTTTGTGCAAAACTCCAGTTATGTCAGAACTATCATGAACTCCATTTTATAGTTGGGAAAACAAAGACCCAAAGAAGGTCATATCACAATAATGAAATTAAATTGCCAAATAGAAGTACTAATATGCATATTTTGAACTCACTCCAATAAAGAACTTGAATATGAATATTAAAGAGATGAATTCTAAAGCAAGTCTTTCACAACTTATATATCCATTCTACATTATTTTCTTTATAGCCTCATATCTAATTTCTTTATTTTCACACCCTAACAACTTAAAACAAAAATGCATAAGGTGACTATTCCAACCAATGATTTACAAGGTTGTAGGTATTAAAATGCAGAGTGAAGAGGTTATGATTTTTATTTGCACATAAGTTTCTTAAGTTTGCTAGCACTGTACTAAACATCCTTGAAGTGACCCACCCACTAACTCGTTTTTGTTGTTGGCAAATATTATGAAACAATGACAACTAAACTGTTGAATTATACAGGCTGATTACAGGTCCTATTCTAGCATTTGGGGAAGTTCAGGCAGGGACATCAAGAAGGATGGAATAAAACCACTTTAATTTCTTACTGATTAAAACAAGTTCTCCACAGAATGCTATCAGTGAGAAAACTGAATCTCTGTCTAGAGTTCTCAAGAGAGGTATAAAAAATGAGGTTTGTTGGATCATTTCTGTATATGAAAAGGAAAATAAAATGTATTTTCTACGAATAATTAAGATGAAAGGACCTAATATTGGTATCTGATGATTCCATAATGGTGTATTAATTACATTCATTGTGAATCTGCATTAGATCGATGAGTTGACATTGAGCTATCACAATTTCTCAGACTTGTAATCCTCATGTAATTAGATTTCTAAGAAAAGTCTTCTCGACCAAATACCTTTTCAAATACATTTTGCATCATATGGTGAAAAAGAAAGAGCAAGAGATGTGGTTATTATGACTCATTTGACCAATAGCTACCTTTATTACTTTGGACCTTCACCTTTACATCTTTGAGTCTCACTTTTATAATCCGTAATACTATGAGTAGAATAAATGATCTCTAGGTTATTCTAGCTCCATTATCTTATGATGTTTAGACATGACTACTATAACTTCAGAGAAGAGTATATTTTCATAAGCTCAGCAGATATTTTTAAAAAATCTCTGTTTTTTCACCTTTACGGTTTGAGGGAATACTGTATTGCTGTTAAGGCTTCAGAATCTCAAATATTCCCAGGTGAATATTTGAGCTTTAAAAAACCATAGCTTTCTTTAACGCAACAGTCAGCAGGAGAAACACACAAATAAATACACAATACACATATCCAGAGAGACTCTGGAACTAGCTATTTCTTAAAATAAGTTTAGTAAGCTAGAACTACAAACTTCTGAGCCCATGAATGGAGACAAGCCAAAACAATGGACATCGTATTTACTTTAAGGAGAAAAATCTGTTTACTCTTCAATAATTACCTGACTTGTGTTCACTTAAAAGACAATTTTCCAACGGAAAATTAGATATTGCTGTATTGTCTTTGAGAAAAGTCTTATATATGGTCTAAAGAAAATACTTGGAGATGAAAAATATCCCTTCAAACTGACTCTAAGGAAGACAAATTCATTTCTAGATCATTTTTTCTTTCTACCTTCCATATGCACTGATTAGCCTTGAATAGAAGTGATATTTTTTCTTTAACTTTAGAGATAGACACAATCTTTTTGAAACTTAGAGACCTTGTAATCATTTCATCTCAATGTTACCTAATGTATCTGTACCAAACATACCCAAGAAAAGGCAGCCAATATATTAATGTAAAATATATTTGGAAAGGATAATGAAATTATATGAGGTTAATAATGGATTTTTTTTAAATAAAAAACTCCCTATGAGGGCAATAAATATGTTTCTATGTCTATAATGCCTTGGGACTTCCTAAGAAATAGTAAAAAAAAAAAAAAATCAAATTAGAGAATATACCTACACTTCATCCATGCATTGCTAGCTCCACATCTCTCACTAGGCTGGCTGTTTCTTGGAATACTTGGGGTCTATCCTTGCAAAAAATGAACATTTGGAAGAACATGTATGGTATCCTAGCTAAAACAGCCAAGATGTTTATCTGTACCTCATTATTATTCTATTTTTCTTATTATTAGAATGGAAATTTCCCATTGCAGGGATTTTATGGCCTCCAAGGCCAAGTAACTATGCAAAAAGAGGAAAATTAAGGCATTGAACTACTTTCCTTATTTACTATACATTAAGCAGTATTCCATAGTTCAAGGATTGTTAATTGTCATTATCCACACTTGACTCACTACAGAGCCAATATGACCTCTCTCTTCCAAAATATATTGCTTAAATTAAAATAACACATTTTAGCTTGAAAAGTCAATAATTCCAAGACACCCCTAGGAAAACACACCCCTTAGCATGTAACTTTTATGGAATTATTTTCAATGCCATCTCCTAAGATGAAACTACTAAATAAAATATAAGAGATAGAAGCTATAAAATTATTAAATTTCAAGTTTGGAGCCAAAAACTACATGTTACCTGATTACTGTTAAGAGGTTGAAGGGAGAATATCTGTAGTAAAAGCAAAAGTACACATACAGAGGAAGAATGGGAATCGAGGCATAGGGTCAAGAACTAAGGGTAAAGAAGGAAGGAATTCTGGTATAGATATTCAAAATCTCAGATCTTATTTTCACATTGCCTCATTTCATAGACTTTTTAATATAGATACTTTGACTCTTTGGTTTGAAAAGCTTACAAATCTCTATAGATGCCTTCTCATACACACACTGAAATGAACCAGATAAACATCAGAACCCTGGTAATTTAATACTAAGCCTGGAAGGAATCTGAACTGAATGTTTCATGAATATCACAGCCCACAGTTTTCAGAGCACTGAACCTAGAGGTCATTCCTTCTCCTAAAACTACCATAGAGCAAGATCTGTAACCTGAAATGTCTGTCTCAATTGCACAGAGAAATTATTATTTTCTAGGACAGCCATAGCCTTTTGCCAAACATATCCTAGAGGAGAGAAAACACCTCAATTTCTAGATTTCTCACACCTGTAAAAAAAGAAAATTAGACAAAATAGTAGGTAGAACCACAGGAATATAGTTGAGAAACTTCAGAAAGACAATGAATGCAATCTGCAATAGCTTTCTCAACTTAACCTCTATCAGGGTGAAACTCAAAAAACTTATTTGAGATGATACCATATCAGGCTATCAAAAAGTCAAAGAAACAGAATCATGAGAGAAACATTTCTTGGACCTGATGCAGCTAAGAGTACTACAAATTCCTTAGGAAGGATTGAAAATATTTTCCAAACAACTATGTTTACTAAATAAAATTCTTATCCTATCTATCTATCCATCCACACACAGAGAAGTTGACTGTTTAGAAAACCACATGTTAGAAAACATGTAAGTTCAGCCATCAAGTTATTCATTTGTTGGTGTGATGATTCTAAATAAAAAGAATTCTTCCAGGGCTGCTCTCTGTATTAGTCCATATTCTTTGACTATACCAAGATTAAATTAAAATGTTTTGGGTCTAAAAACTGTACTTAAGCTCGATATAAGTGGTGAGAGTTGCAAGCCTAGCCAATGAATTAGTAAACAGCATTTTAAGTTGATAATTAAAGATTCACAAATCTTTCTTCCAAACAAATAAACAAAAGAAAATCCTAACCAAAACCAAAGTAGTATAAACATATCTACAAAATCTTTATGACTTGATTTTGCTCATATTACTATCTGATAAATCAAAGCACAACTAGAAATTTTGAATTCACCACTACTACAAAAATCTTTATGAGGACGGAAGGCATGAATCAAATGCTAAAAACAAAATGCTAAAGTATTTGCTATTGTTTTCCCACAACTCTCACTCACAATATATCCCCATTTAACTCTATTACTCAGCAATCAACTGCAAAGGAAAGAGAATATAAATTTATTTTTTTAATTAAACATCTAATGAGGGCGCCTGAGTGGCTCAGTGGGTTAAGCGACTGCCTTCGACTCAGGTCATGATTCCGGAGTCCTGGGATCGAGTCCCGCATTGGGCTCCCAACTCCACGGGGAGTCTGCTTTTCCCTCTCACCTTCTCCTCGCTCATGCTCTCTCTCACTGTCTCTCTCTCAAATAAATAAATAAAATCTTTTAAAAAAAAATTAAACACCTAATGAGAAGGTAATTATCATTCTGAAGGAGATTTTTGCTTCTTTTGCTCGATGGACTAAGTTGTTATAGTTAAAACATACCTGTGAATGAACTAGAGATTAGAGGAAGCACCAACAGGCTTTAAGATGATAGATACTTCTGTGGGTCCTATTACCTTTAGAAACTATACATCTTTTCCTAGATTGAACCCTCATAATAGCGTGGGAAAGCTATTCCTAAATTTATGTTTGCCAGAACAGTGGGATGAACTGACCAGTCTGAGCAAGTGAAACATTAACAAATAATGTTAGGTTTATGTCATTAGGCATTTAGTACTCTGCCATATTTGTTTGCTTGCTTGTTTTTTCTGTTTTGGCTCTGATTCCCTAGTTTGCTGGGGTTTTTTCTTTTGTCTTTACTACACTTGGAACTAATGTCTAAGATAGAAGAACAACTAAAATATGGGGAGAGTAACAGCAAAAAAAAAAGCAGCACAAGAATTTCTTATACCTTGTCTTCTCCTCCAGAAACATCAATTTGAATAACTAGCCACATGTAAAAATTACTTCACAAGAGACAAGGACTCCAGGTGAGGGATTGCAGCACCTGGGTGAAGCAAAGAAATTAGAAAAGAATCATCAACAAGAACAGGAAACATTGATTTACACTATTCTCATCATCTCTTCCCCAAGCCAGAGTAGTCCAGCACACAGAGATACACCCTCCCCATGGAAGGAGAGTAAACTGAGTACCCAGCCCACCACAGACTACAGAACCAGCCCATCCCATCCCATCACAGGCTAACTCCATGGCCTTAGGTAATTTCCATTAGGCTCCTATAAAGCCAGGCCCCTGGCACCTGCCAGCTCCAGCAGGCCCAGGGAGCTCTCACGGTGCTAAGAAGCTCCTGTAGCCTTGGGTTCCCATAAGCCTAGGCCCCCAAGTAGGCCCAGCACCAGGCTGACTACATACACTCAGACCTCCAGCACACCCAACTACCAGCCAAGTCCTCCTGGACCTAGACTCCAGACAAGCCCCTGTGGACCCAAACTCCCAGACCACTCCAGTGACAGTCTAGTCTCTATAGACTCAACCACTAAGCCAGCCCCCTAAGTCAGGTTACAGGCCAACTCCCATGGCCCTAAGTTCTAAGCTCATTCCAGGGCCAGGCCAGCCCCACAACCCCAGGTTCCCAGCCTGTCCTATTACTGGATGAGTCTCTGCAGATCAAGATGCCAAGCCATCCCAGTCATGCCCAGGGCCTGGCTGGCCCTGTGAACCATGATCCACGCAGATCCAGGTCCCAGGCCTACTACAGCAGACTCAAGTGCCAGGCCCATCCACATGGACCAAGAAACTAGGCTTGTCCCTTTGTACACAAAGAACTGCTCACTTTCTGACTCAGGCACCAGACCCGCCCACCCAAGAACATCAGCAACAAGCCCACCTGCAGACACGACCAGATGGCCTACCCAGAATCTCTGGACAGGTTGACTTGTGAATGGCTTTGCCTACCAAATCCAATCAGTAAAGACTGGAATAGGTACCTACCTCCTCAAATACATAGGCACAAATGCAAGGATTATAGGATCATGAATAATCAAAGAAACATGACTCCACCAAAAGAAACTAATACAACTCTAAGGAATCACCCTAAGGAAATAAAAATCTATGAAGTGTCTGAAAATAATCCAATGTAATCCTCTTAAAGAAATTCAATGAACAACAAGAAAACACAGACAGGACAACTAAATGAAAACAATGCATTAACAAAAGAGAAGCTCAACAAAGAAAGAGAAACCAAAAAAAAAAAAAAAGGGGAAAAAAGAAAGAAAAATTCGAGTTGAAAATACACTGATTGAACTGAAGAATTCAACAGACAGTTTCAACAGAACACTCAACCAAGCAGAAGAATTAATGAAGTAGAAGACAGGACATTTGAAATCATTTAGTCAGAGGATCAAAAAGTAAATAAAACAAAATTAAAAAGAAGTAAAAAAGGCTACTTGAATTATAGAATACCATTAAAAGAAACAATCTACCCATTACTGGAGTCACAGTATGAGAAGACAGGGAGAAAGGAGCAGAAATCTTATTTAAAGAAAAAATGACTAGGAATTCTGAAATTCCAGGAGAGATTTGGACTTTTAATTTCAGGAAGCTAATAGATCACCCCCAAATTTCAACTCAAAACAATCTTCTCCAAACACATTATAATAAAACGTCCAAAATCAAAGACAAAATTTTAAAGGGGCGTCTGGGTGGCTCAGTGGGTTAAGCCTCTGCCTTCAGCTCAGGTCATGATCTCAGTGTTTTGGGATCTAGCTCCATGTTGGGCTCTCTGCTCAGCAGGGAGCCTGCTTCCCCCTTCTCTCTCTCTGCCTCTCTGCCTACTTGAGGCTCTCTCTCTGTGTCTAATAAATAAAATTTTAAAAAAAAATTAAAAACAGCAAGAGAAAAAAGTTTTCACATATAAGGGAATTCCAATAAGGCTATCAATAGATTTCTCAGCAGAAACCTAGAAGACCAGGAGAGAGTAAGAAGATATATTCAAACTGCTAAAAGAAAAAACTGCCAAAGAATATTTTACTCACCAAAGTTGGTCTTTCAGTAATGAAACAGAGATATTTTCCAGAACAAAAGCTGGCCAAGTCATCACCATTAGTCCTGCCTTACAAGATGCTGGAAGGTATTCTTCAAGCTAAAATGAAAGGATACTGATTATTAACATGAAAAAATAAAACAGTCAAGCATAATCATAGAGGTAAATATATAGTCAAATTCAGAATACTCTAATACTTTAGTACAGTGGTATTTTAATGAATTAACTCTAGTAAAAAAGTTTAAAGAATGAAAGTATTAAAAATAAATGTAGCTGCAATAATTTGTTAATGGATGAACAATATAAAAAGAATTAAACAGGACATCAAAAATGTAAAATAAGGAGAGAGAGTAAAAGGGTAACATTTTCATATGTGATTGAAGGTCAGTTGTTATCATCTTAAAACACACTGTTATATTTACAAGATGTTTTATATAAGCCTTATGGTAAGCACAAACCAAAAACCTTGGTTGACAGCCAAAAGTTGACAGACAAAAGAAAAAGAGAAGGGGATCAAAGTATATGATTACAGAAATCATCAATTCACAAAGAAAAACAGCAAAAAAGGAAGAATGGAACAAGGAAACTACAAAAGTCAGAAAATGAGATGACAGTAATAAGTCCTTGCCTATGAACAATTACTTATATGTTAATATATTAATTAACCCAGCCAAAAAGGCTTTCAGCAGCTGAATAGATTAAAAAATGAGAAGACAAGATCCAACTATATGCTGTCTATACTTCACCATTAAGGACATGCACAGGCTCAGAATGAAGGGATAAAAAAAGATACTCCATGCAAATGGAAAACAAAAGTGAGCAGAGGAAGCTAAACTTATATCACACAAAACAGACTTCAATAAAAAACTGTCACAAAAGGCAAATAAAGTCATTATAAAATGATAAAGGGGCCAATTCATCAAGAATATAAAACAAATGTAAACATATATACACCCAACCAACATCAGAGCACCTGAATATATAAAGCAAATAATAGCAGATCTAAAGGGAGAGAGAGACAGCAATACAATAATTGTAGGAGGCTTCAATACTCCACGTTCAACAGTAGATCAATCGTGTAAAAAGAAAATCAATAAGGTAATCCTGAACTCAAACATCACCTTAAACCAAATAGATCTAATAGACATGCACAGAACATTGTACCCAACAGCCACAGAAGAGTCTTTTCTAAAAATCAGAACATTCTCTAGGGCAGATCATATGTTATGTCACAAAACAAGCCTCACCAAATCTGAAAGACTGAAATTATATCAAGTATCTTTTCCAAACAAAACAGTATAAAACTAAAAATCAGTAACAGGAGAAAACTTGAAAATTTACAAATGTGTGGAAATTAAACAACATGCTTCCAAACAACCAACAAATCAAAGAAGAAATCAAAAGTGAAATTTAAACATATCTTGAATCATAGGTGAAAATGAAATCACAACACATGAAAAGTTATAGCATAAAACAAAAGCAGTCTGAAGAGAGTTCATAGAGAGAAATGCCTACATTTAAAAAGAGAGAGAAATTTCAAATAAGCGATATAACTTTACACTTCAAGGAACTAGAAAAAGAATAAACTAAGCATGAAATTAGCACAATCTAGGAAATAACAAAGATCAGAGCAAAAGTAAACAAAATAGAGACCAGAAAAAAGTAGAAAAGATCAACAAAACTAAACTGGGTTTTGAAAGATAAACAAACTGACAAACTTTTAGCTACACTAATCAAGAAAAAAAGTGAGAATCAAATCAGAAATGAAAGTGGAGACATTAGAAACAACACCAAAGAAATACAAAGGACCACAATATACTAATATGAGCAATTACATACCAATAAATTGAATATCCTGCAAGAAATAGATGAATTCCTAGAAACATACAATCTACCAAGACTGCATCAAGAAGAGTTAGAAATTCAAGCTGACAAATAATGAAAAAACCAGCCAACATAAACAGACCAGGAGCGGATGATTTCACTGGTGAATTCTAAACATTTGAAGATGAACTGACACCAATCCTTGTCAAACTTTTAACAAAAAAACTGAAGAGGAAAGAATACTCCGAAACCCATTTTACAAGCCTAGCATTATTACCATGAATACCAATGCCAGAAAGGGACATAAAAGAAAAGAAGACTACATGCCAATATTCCTGATAAATGTAGCTGCAAAAATTCTCAACAAAATACTAGCAAACTGAATTCAACAGTACCTTAATGGATCATACACCATGAATCAAGTATAAGTCACCCCTGGGATGCAAAAAGTAGTTCAATGTACAAAAACCAATAAATGTGATATATGAATGAGATAAAAATCATGTGATCATCTCAACAGATACAGAAAAAGTATTTGACAAAATTCAATATCCATTCATGATAAAATTCTCGACAAACTGGGTATATCAAAACAATGGAGACCATATACGACAAGCCCACAGCAAACATCATATTCAAAGGTGAAAACTTGAAAGTTTTTCCTCTAAGATCAGGAACAATTACCCACTCCAACCATTTCAATTCAACACAGTACTGGAAGTCCTAGACAGGACAATTAGTCAAGGGAGAGGACAGGAGAGGAGAGGAGAGAAGAGGTATTATAATCAGAAAGAAATTAAAATGTCTATATGCAGATGATATGATCTTATATATAGAAAACCCTAAAAATAACACTGAAAAACAAAATTAATTAAAAAATTCAGTAAGAGGAGTCAAGATAGTGGAGAAGTAGCAGGCTGAGATGACATCAGGTAGCAGGAGATCAGCTAGTTTATCAAACCATTCTGAACACCTACAAATCCAACAGGAGATCAAAGAGAAGAAGAGCAGCAATTCCAGAAACAGAAAAGTGACCACTTTCTGAAAGGTAGGACCTGCAGAGAAGTGAGTCCAAAGTGACAAGAAGATAGACCGCAGTGGGAGGGGCTGGCGCCTGGCAAGCGGAAGGGCAAGCCGCAGAGCAACGGTGCACAAACTCAGAACATTTAAAAGTCAGCTCCACTGAGGGACATCACTCCAGAGGCTAAGCCGGGGTGAAGCCCACGTGGAAAAGCATGGTCTCAGGTCCCATGTGGTCACAGAAGGATTGAGGGTGTCTGAGTGTTGCAGAGCTCACAGGTGTTAGAGTGGGGAGCCACTCTAATACCTGTGGGGACACTGCTCTTTGAGCAGGGACCCCACAAGAGCCGGGGAGACCCCCAGAAGAGCACAGGGATCTGCTGGGTTTGGAGACTCCAGGCAGGGTTGTGTGCCAGATTCAGAGATGCTTGGTCACAGGCTAGGTGAGCTCAGAGTGTGGCCAGAGGCCAGGGAGATGGGAGTAACTGAGCGCTTTTCCCCGAGGGCTCACTGAGGAGTGGGGCCCCAAGCTCACAACTCCTCCAGGCAGAGATTGGGAGGCTGCCATTTTCATTCCCTTCCTCCAGAACTCTACAGAAAATGATCGGGGAACAAAAGCTCCCGAAAACGAACCCGAGCAGATTACTTACCCCGGCCCTGGCAAGAATGGCACAATTCTGCCTCGAGCAAAGACACTTGAGAATCACTACAACAGGCCCATCCCCTGGAAGATCAGCAAGAAATCCAGCCAAGATCAAGTTCACTTACCAATGAGAACAGCAGAATTCCAGAGGAGGAGAAAGCAAAGCATGGAATTCATGGCTTTCTCCCCATGATTCTTCAGTCTTGCAAAGTTAATTAATTTTTTTAAATTTTATTTTTTTCTTATGCTAAGATTTTTTAACTTTTACTATTTCCTTTTTTAACGTTTTTAACTAGTTTATCTTAACAATACCTTTCATAAAAAATATTTTTTGAACTTTCATTATTACAGTCATGTTTTATCCTTCATTGTATCTAACTTTATTTTTTGTATGCACATAGGGTTTTTTCTTCTAAAACAATTTGGGATACAACTTCTTCTAATAGATCAAAATAAACCCTAAATCTAGCACAGGGCTTTGTTCTAGTCTCCAGTCTGAGCAAATTCTCTCCACTTTCTTTTTCTTTATTCTCCCAACCAATTTATCAACTCCTTTTTTAGAAATTAAAAAAAAATTTCATCTTTATAGTCATATTCCATCCCTTTATCGTGTTTACCCTAATTTTGTATGTGTGTGTGTGTGTGTGTGTGTGTGTGTGTGTATATATATATATATATATATATATATATATATATATTTCCTCCTGTTCTTAAAAATTTTGGGAGTTAGTTTCTTCTAAGAGACCAAAATACTCCCAAAATTAAGTGGGTGACTCTGTTCTATTCACCTGTCTAATATATATATTTTCTTTTTTATATTTTTTTCTTTTTTTTTTCTAAACCTCTTTTTACCCCCTTTCTTCCCCCCACGATTTGGAGTCTCTTCTGATTTGGTTAAAGCACATTTTCCTGGGGTATTTGCCACCCTCTAGTATTTTATTTGCTCCTTCATATATTCTTATCTGGATAAAATGACAAGGTGGAAAAACTCACCACAAAAAAAAAAAAAAAAACCAAAAACGAGAAGCAGTACCAAAGGCTAGGGACCTAATCAATATGGACATTGGTAATATGTCAGATCTCGAGTTCAGAATGACAATTCTCAAGGTGCTAGCTGAGGTCTTGAAAAAGGCATGGAAGATATTAGAGAAACCCTCTCTGGGGAAATAAAAGCCCTTTCTGGAGAAATAAAAGAACTAAAATCTAACCAAGCTGAAATCAAAAAGCTGTTAATGAGGTACAATAAAAAATGGAGGCTCTTACTGCTAGGATAAATGAGGCAGAAGAAAGAATTAGTGATATAGAAGACCAAATAACAAAGAATAAAGAAGCTGAGCAAAAGAGAGACAAACAACTACTGGACCACGAGGGGAGAATTAGAGAGATAAGTGATATCATAAGATGAAACAACATTAGAATAATTGGGATTCCAGAAGAAGAAAGAGAAAGGGGAGCAGAAGGTATATTGGAGAGAATTATTGTAGAGAATTTCCCTAATATGGCAAAGGGAACAAGCATCAAAATGCAGGAGGTGCAGAGAGCCCCCCTCAAAATCACTAAGAATTGGTCCACACCCCATCCTCTAATAGTAAAATTTACAAGTCTTAGTGACAAAGAGAAAATCCTGAAAGCTGCCCGGGAAAAGAAGTCTGTAACATACAATGGTAAAAACATTAGATTGGCAGCAGACTTATCCACAGAGACCTGGCAGGCCAGAAAGAGCTGGCATGATATATTCAGAGTACTAAACGAGAAAACATGCAGCCAAGAATACTATATCCAGCTAGGCTATCATTGAAAATAGAAGGAGAGATTAAAAGCTTCCAGGACAAACAAAAACGGAAAGAATTTGCAAACACCAAGCCAGCTCTACAGGAAATATTGAAAGGGGTCCTCTAAGCAAAGAGAGAGCCTAAAAGTAGTAGATCAGAAAGGAACAGAAACAATATACAATAACAGTCACCTTACAGGCAATACAATGGCACTAAATTCATATCTCTCAATAGTTACCCTGAATGTTAATGGGCTAAATGCCCCAATCAAAAGACACAGGGTATCAGAATGGATAAAAAAACAAAACCCATCTATATGTTGCCTACAAGAAACTCATTTTAGACCCAAAGACACCTCCAGATTTAAAGTGAGGGGGTGTAAAACAATTTACCATGCTAATGGACATCAAAAGAAAGGTGGAGTGGCAATTCTTATATCAGATCAATTAGATTTTAAGCCAAAGACTATAATAAGAGATGAGGAAGGACACTATATCATACTCAAAGGGTCTGTCCAACAAGAAGGTCTAACAATTTTAAATATCTATGCCCCTAACGTGGGAGCAGCCAATTATATAAACCAATTAATAACAAAATCAAAGAAAGACATCAACAATAATAAAATAGTAGGGGACTTTAACACTCCCCTCACTGAAATGGACAGATCACCCAAGCAAAAGATCAACAAGGAAATAAAGGCCTTAAATGACACACTGGACCAGATGGACATCACACATATATTCAGAACATTCCATCCCAAAGCAAAAGAATACACATTCTCCTCTAGTGCACATAGAACATTCTCTACAATAGATCACATCCTGGGTCATAAATCAGGTCTCAACCAGTATCAAAAGTTTGGGATCATTCCGTGCATATTTTCAGACCACAATGCTCTGAAGCTAGAACTCAATCACAAGAGGAAATTTGGAAAGAACCCAAATACATGGAGGCTAAAGACCATCCTTCTCAAGAATGAATGGGTCAACCAGGAAATTAAAGAAGAATTGAAAAAATTTGTGGAAACAAATGATAATGAAAACACAATGGTTCAAAATCTGTGGGACACAGCAAAGGCAGTCCTGAGAGGAAAATATATAATGATACAAACCTTTCTCAAGAAACAAGAAAGTTTCAAATACATAATCTAACCCTCCACCTAAAGGAGCTGGAGAAAGAACAAGAAAGAAACCCTAAACCCAGCAGGAGAAGAGAAATCATAAAGATCAGAGCAGAAATCAATGAAATAGAAACAAAAAAAAATTAGTACAAATCAACAAAACTAGGAGCTGGTTCTTTGAAAGAATTAATAAGATTGATAAACCCCTGGCCAGACTTATCAAAAAGAAAAGGGAAAAGACCCAAATAAATAAAATCATGAATGAAAGAGGAGAGATCACAGGCAACACCAAAGAAATACGAACAATTATAAGAACAAATTATGAGTAACTATACGCCAGCAAATTTGACAATCTGGAAGAAATGGATGCATTGCTAGAGACATATAATCTACCACAACTGAACCAGGAAGAAACAGAAAAGCTGAACAGACCTATAACCAGTAAGGAGACTGATGCAGTCATCCAAAATGTACAAACAAACAAGAGCCCAGGGCCAGACTGCTTCCAAGGGGAATTCTACCAAACATTTAAAGAAGAATTAATACCTATTCTGAAACTGTTCCCAAAAATAGAAATGGAAGGAAAAATTCCAAACTCATTTTATGAGGCCAGCATTACCTTCATCCCATAACCAGACAAAGATCCCATTAAAAAAGAGAATTACAGACCAATATCCTTGATCAAAACAGATGCAAAAATTCTCACCAAAATACTAGCCAATAGGATCCAACAGTACATTAAAAGGATTATTCACCACAACCAAGTGGGATTTATTCCAGGGCACAAGGTTGGTTCAACATCAACAAATCAATCAATGTGATACAATACATTAATAAAAGAAAGAACAAGAACCATATGATACTCTCAATAGATGCTGGAAAAGTATTTGACAAAGTACCGCATCCTTTCCTGATCAAAGCTCTTCAAAGTGTAGGGATACAGGGTATATACCTCAATATCATCAAAGCCATCTATGAAAAACCCACCATGAATATCATTCTCAATGGAGAAAAACTGAGAGCTTTCCAACTAAGGTCAGGAACACGGCAGGGATGTCCATTACCACCACTGCTATTCAAAATAGTACTAGAAGTCCTAGCCTCAGCAATTAGACAACAAAAAGAAATTGAAGGCATCCAAATTGGCAAAGAAATCAAACTATCACTCTTTGTAGATGATATGATACTATATGTGGAAAACCCAAAAGACTCCACTCCAAATCTGATAGAACGTGTACAGCAATTCAGTAAAGTGTCAGGATATAAAATCAATGCAGAGAAATCAGTTGCATTTCTTTATAACAACAACAAGACAGAAGAAAGAGAAATTAAGGAGTCAATTCCATTTACAATTGTACCCAAAACCATAAGATACCCAGGAATAAACCTAACCAAAGATGCAAAGAATCCATACTCAGAAAACTATAAAGTACTCATGAAAGAAATTGAGGAAGACACAAAGAAATGGAAAAATGTTCCATGCTCATGGATTGGAAGAACAAATATTGTGAAAATGTCTATGCTACCTAAAGCAATCTACACATTTAATGCAATTCCTATCAAAATCCCATCCATTTTTTCCAAAGAAATGGAACAAATAATCCCAAAATTTATATGGAACCAGAAACGACCTTGAATAGCTAGAGGAATATTGAAAAAGAAAACCAAAGTTGGTGGCATCACAATTCCAGACTTCAAGCTCTATTACTAAGCTGTCAACAACAAGACAGCATGGTACTGGCACAAAAACAGACACATAGATCAATGGAACAGAATAGAGAGCCTAGAAATAGACCCTCAACCCTATGGTCAACTAATCTTCGGCAAAGCAGGAAAGAATGTCCAATGGAAAAAAGACAGTCTCTTCAACAAATGGTGTTGGGAAAATTGGACAGCCACATGCAGAAAAATGAAATTGGATCATTTCCTTATACCACACATGAAAATAGACTCAAAATGGATGAAGGACCTCAATGTGAGACAGGAACCCATCAAAATCCTTGAGGAGAACACAGGCAGCAACCTCTTCGACCTCAGCCATAGTAACTTCTTCCTAGGAACATCGCCAAAGCAAGGGAAGCAAGGCAAAAATGAACTATTGGGACTTCATCAAGATCAAAAGCTTTTGCACAGCAAAGGAAAACCAAAAGACAACTGACAGAATGGGAGAAGATATTTGCAAATGACATATCAGATAAAGGGCTAGTATCCAAGATCTATAAAGAATTTATCAAACTCAGCACCCAAAGAACAAATAATCCAATCAAGAAATGGGCAGAGGACACGAACAGACATTTCTGCAAAGAAGACATCCAGATGGCCAACAGACACATGAAAAAGTGCTCCATATCACTCGGCATCAGGGAAATGCAAATCAAAACCACATTGAGTTACCACCTCACACCAGTCAGAATGGCTAAAATTAACAAATCAGGAAATGACAGATGATGGCAAGGATGTGGAGAAAGGGGAACCCTCCTACACTGTTGCTGGGAATGCAAGCTGGTGCAACCACTCTGGAAAACAGCATGAAGTTTCCTCAAAGAGTTGAAAATAGAGCTACCCTATAACCCAGCAATTGCACTACTGGGTATTTACCCTAAAGATACAAATGTAGTGATCTGAAGGGGCACGTGCACCCGAATGTTTATAACAGCAATGTCCATAATAGTGAAACTATGGAAAGAACCTAGATGTCCATCAACAGACGAATGGATAAAGAAGATGTGGTATATATATACCATGGAATACTATGCAGCCATCAAAAGAAATGAAATCTTGCCATTTGCGACGACATGGGTGGAACTAAAGGGTATTATGCTTAGCTAAATAAATCAATCAGAGAAAGACAATTACCATATGATCTCCCTGATATGAGGAAGTTGAGAGGCAACATAGGGGGTTTGGGGATAGGAAAAGAATAAATGAAACAAGAGGGAATCAGGAGGGAGACAAACCATAAGAGACTCTTAATCTCACAAAATAAACTGAGGGTTGTTGGGGGGAGGGGTGTAGGGCGAGGATGGTGGGGTTATGGATATTGGGGAAGGTATGTGCTATGGTGAGTGCTGTGAAGTGTGTGAGCCTGGCGATTCACAGACCTGTAACTCTGGGGCTAAAAATACATTATATGTTAATAAAAAAATAAAAAAAAATTCAGTAAAGTTGCAGGATACAAAACCAACATCTGAAAATCAGCTGCATCTCTATATATGAACAAGGTACTATCTAAAAAAAAAAATCCTTTTTACATTAATATCAAAAACTGCAAAATACCAAGTAATAAGTTTAACCAAGGAGATGAAAGTTCTGTTAATTGAAAACTGTAAGGCACTATTGAAAGAAATTGAAGAAGACATAAATAAATGGAAAGATATCTTATGCTCATGAATCAGAAGAATTAATACTGTTAAAATAACCATACCACCAAATGCCATCTATGGATTCAATGCAATTCCCATTAAAATTCCAATGGCATCTTTCACAGAAATAGAAAAAATAATCTTAAAATATGTATAGAAAAACAAAAGACCCAAATATAGTCAATGTAATCATGAAAAAGAACAACGCTGAAGGCATCAAAACTCCTGTTTTCAAAATTTTATTAGAAAGCTATAGTACTGGGGCGCCTGGCTGGCTCAGTGGGTTAAGCCTCTGCCTTCAGCTCGGGTCATGATCTCAGGGTCCTGGGATCAAGCCCCGCATTGGGCTCTCTGCTCAGTGGGGAGCCTGCCTCCCCCTCTCTCTTTGCCTGCCTTTCTGCCTACTTGTGATTTCTGTCAAGTAAATAAATAAAATCTTTAAAAAAAAAAAAAGCTATAGTACTCAAAACAGTATCATATTGGGAATCATAAAACAAACACATAGATCAATGGAACACAATGGAGAGACCAGAAATAAACACATGCCTATACAGTGAACTAATATTTGATAATAGAGTCAAGAATACTAAGTGAAGAAAAGATAATCTCTTCGATAAATGTTGTTGGGAAAACTGAATTGTTCAAAATCAATGAAATTGGACCCCTAACTTATAGCAGTCACAAAAATTAACTCAATATTGACTAAAGGCTTAAATAGAAGACCCAAACTATAAAACTCCTAGAAGAAAACAGTAGAAAAATCTTGATACTTTTGGATGGGACACCGAAAGTGTAAGCAAGAAAAACAAAGATAAACAAATGGGAAGACACCAAACTAAAATCTTCTGCCTAAAACAAAACAACAACAACAACAACAAAACAATAATAAAAAATCAGCAAAATAAAAAGGCCATCTATGGAAGGGGAGAAAATATTTGCAATCTCAAAATGTGTTAATATCAAAAATATATACAAGGAACTCATACAACTCAACAGCAAAAAACCAAAGAACCCAGTTTAAAAATGGCCAAAGCACTTAAATAGACATTTTTTCAAAGACATACAAATGGTCAACAAGTACATGAAAAGATGTTCAATGTCTCCAACCACCAGGGAAATACAAATCAAACACACAATGAGAAAGCACTTAACATTGGTTATAACAGCTTTTATCAAAAAGACAAAAGATAACAAGAGGTTGGCAAGAATGTGAGAAGAAGGAATCTTTGTGCACTGTTGGTGGGAATGTAACTTGGTGAGGCCACTATGGAAAACAGTATAGAGTTTCCTAAAAATTAAAAATAGGACTACAATAGGATTCAGCAATCCCACTTTCATACATATATGCTGACGGAATGAAATCACTATCTTGAAGAGATATCTGCACTCCAATATCCACTGCAGCATTATTTACAATAGCCAAGACATGGAAAAAACCCATGTTTACCAAAGATGAATGGATAAAGAAAATGAGTATATACATACAATATAATATTATTGAGCCATGAAAATAGAAGGGAAACCTGCTACTTGTGACAACATGGATGAACCTTGAGAGCATTATACTAAGTGAAATAAGTCAGACAAAGACAAACACTGTATGTACTTATTTATACATGGAATTTGAAAAAGCTGGTACTCCCAGAAATAGAAAGTGTAATGGTTGTTGGCAGGAGCTGGAGGGGTGGGGGAAATGGGGAGGTGTTGGTGTAGATGTATACACTTCCAGCTATAAGATGAATACGTTCTGGGGATCTAATGAATTGTGATTCTGATTAAGGTTACTGCATTATATATTTTAGAGTTTTTAACACAGTAGATTCTAAATGTTATCACCAGGGGGGAAAAGGTAATTATGTGAAGAAGTGTATATGTTAAGTAAACTTATTGTGATAACTATTTCACAATATATATGTATATGAAATCATAACATTATGCTGCTTAAACTTACATACATGCTAATAATATCTCAATAAAGCTGCAAAAATAAAGAGCAAACATTTCATGGTAGTGTACACTTTGCCATTAGCAAAACAGCAGAAACTTTGTAACAGTATTAGATCTTCATTAACCAAAGTTAGTATGTTCATTTGTGAAGCAATATGAAAAAAAATTAAAATTACAGGAAAATTTTCATTATGAACCCATTCTTAAATTCCGCTGTGGGAAACAGACTTTAAGGTAGTCCCATAATCTCTGCCTTCTGGTAGTCATATGCTTATAAAAGTTCCCTCCCATTGACTCTAGCAGGACCTGTGCTTTGCTTCTAACCAATAGCAATAGGCTTTCACTCTTATAATTTTGTTACATAAGACTCAATCTTGCTAACCTACTTCTTACTCTTTGCTGGCTTTGAAAAAACAAGCTTCCATGAAACTTAAAAATAAGAAAATAAATGGTGCCAACAACCATGAAAAAAGTGGAGGGGCACATGGTGGCTCAGTCGGCTGAGTGTCTAACTCTTGGTTTTGGCTCAGGTCATGATTTCGGAGTCATAAGATTGAGCCTCACATAGAGTTCCATGCTCAGTGTAGAGTCTACCTGAGAATCTCTCCCTCATCCTCTACCCCTCTCATGTGCTTGCTCTCACTCTTTCTCTCAAATAAATAAATAAAATTTTTTTTTAAAGTGGGGGGGAGTGGATATTTCCCTAGCTGAGTCTCTAGCTAAGAACCCAGACCTGGACAGCACCTTGATCACAGCCTATGATATTCTAAGCAAAGAACCCAGTTAAGCTGTGCCCAGACTTCTCTGAGATAACAGGTATTATTTTAAGTTGCTAAATCTGTGGTAATTTGCTATATGCATTAATATAATTCCACAATCAAAAAGTTGATTTAAAATGTAAATGCCCATAAAAAGTATGCAATCCTGAATTACCTTTGTGAGAAATTACATATAAAGTATGAGAGAACTAGCAGAAACTGGCATTAATTGCTCAAAAGATAAAGAATTATCATTTTAAACTTAACAAAATTTTAAAACTATTGTACTATGAGACTCAAATGTCCAAAGCTTCAGTCAATCTGAGTATCCCTACAAGAATTGCCATCCTTCTATACCATTACATCACTCTTCTCCTACCTGTTCTTAAGGATCCAGGTTCTCCTGGAAACTTCCTTTTATCACCAAATTCTGGTCACTTTATCTCTATGGACCTATAACATCTGACCTCTCCTCCTATGAATTCCATTCTAAGTCCTCGTTATTCCAGTTCTATATAATAGTGTATCAACTAGTCTTCACGCCTTATTTATTAAATAGGAACTTAGGAAATACATTCCTTGTGGTAGAACATTCAGTAAAGCCTTATATAAAATGCTGTCAGAGTATCTTTCGAAATAACCGTCGTGATCAGGTAAAAAAAAGATCTATCAAAGGCACCCCATTATCAGAGACTGCCTGACTTCGTATTTCAGTTAACTTTCAATCAATCAACAAATCCCTTAGAATTTGTCTAGAAGAGCCAAATACATTACTTACCCAATTAAGAAAAATAAAAACTATTTCCATAAAAACAAAATATATTTTATCATAGAAAGTAAACTTTTAGATATAATATATTAAACTTTACAACACAAATCTAATAGTACTTACCTGATAGGGTTATTGTGAGAATAAAGGGGAAAATAGGCATTAAGCCCTGGAACCATCACATGAGACATCTTTAACCATTCAATAAATTGGAGTAATTATTTTTTCATATTCCTATTTAAAATTTCACCATAATCGAGTATTATTTTTCAAATGGACAATTAAATAATTTAGTTACAACAAGAACATATCTTTCAAGAAATGACAGTTGATAATTTTATACTTCTATACATATGCACAGAAATTATTTAGGAGATGACTGCTATAATTCAGGAACAGAAATTAAGCCCTAATACATGAGAACGAAAACTCAGTTTTAAGACATATTGAAGAAAGGTCTGAAGGAACTTGATGATTATATGGATGAAAAGGTAAAGATAGAAGCTCCCAGAAAGACCTTTGTACTTCAGGCTTGAAAGATATGGTGGTTCACCACTAACATTAAACAAAGTGAGAATTAAATTTAGTTTGAGACATGTTGAATTTAAGGCGATATAGAAATTTCTGATAGTGATCACCAGTAGACAACAGAAGGATGCCTCTACCTCAGCACTGAACAACTTAAGAGGAGGAACCTTGTTTTACTCATTTAGTAACGTTTCTTCAAGTACAGACGCTTGCACTAGAAAGTATTCAACAAAACATTTAATTCAGTTGAGTGTTCTATTTTGGAAAGATCAGAAGGCCCAAGAGAAAGAACATCATCAGTATCAAAATGCTTATTCTTCTCTTTTCAATCAAAACTCAGCAGGAACCAGAAATATCCATAAATGTTTACAGTCTCAGCAATCCAGAACAGAAACAATATGTCTGGAAAAGAATACGGTTAACTCAAAGCCCTATAGTTTTGCCAAAGTTTTGGAAAAAGTTTTTTTTTTTTTAAATAATGCAATATAATTTTATTTCAATAAAAAA